>NC_035442.2:149353696-149618696 GCF_002127325.2 Helianthus annuus
TCAAAATACCATAGCTAGTAATTCTTTTTCAGTTGTCGTGTAATTCTCTTGTGCATCGTTAAGTGTTTTACTAGCATAATAAATTGGGTGAAAATGCTTTTCTTTTCTTTGTCCCAAGACTGCTCCAACTGCAAAGTCACTTGCATCACACATGATTTCGAAAGGAAATTTCCAATCAGGCGCTATCATGATAGGTGTATTGACTAGCATTTCCTTGAGGGTTAGAAATGCTTGATTGCAATCCTTGTCAAAGATGAAAGGCGCATCTTTTTCAAGTAATTTCGTTAGAGGTCTTGAAATTTTAGAAAAGTCTTTGATAAATCGCCTATAAAATCCGGCATGCCCTAAGAAACTTCTGATTGCTCTAACTGAGGATGATGGAGGCAATCGAGAAATAGTGTCTATTTTTGCTCGATCAACTTCCATTCCTTCGCTTGAGATCTTGTGACCGAGTACTATTCCCTCTGTTACCATGAAATGGCATTTTTCCCAGTTAAGGGCGAGGTTAGTTTCCTCACATCGGGATAGCATTCGTTCAAGGTTATCGAGGCATTGGTCGTATGAGTCTCCAAAGATATAAAAGTCGTCCATGAAGACTTCCATTGTCTTTTCTATCATGTCATGGAAGATGGCCACCATGCAACGTTGGAATGTTGCGGGGGCATTACATAGACCAAATGGCATGTGTCGATAAGCAAAAGTTCCATAGGGACATGTGAAAGTTGTCTTTTCTTGGTCTTCGGGCGCTATCGGGATTTGAAAGTAACCTGAAAAACCATCCAAGAAACAATAAAATTTATGACCGGATAATATTTCTAACATTTGATCAATGAAGGGTAAAGGAAAGTGATCTTTTCTTGTTGCTTCATTTAATCGTCTGTAGTCTATACATACTCTCCATCCTGTGACGGTTCTCGTTGGTATTAATTCATTCTTTTCGTTAGTTATCACCGTCATACCTCCTTTCTTCGGGACTACTTGGACGGGACTTACCCAGGGACTATCTGAGATAGGGTAGATAAGTCCAGCGTCAAGTAATTTGATGACTTCATTTTTAACCACTTCTTGCACATTTGGATTTACTCTTCCTTGTGGTTGTATTACCGATTTGTAGTCATCATTCATTTAAATTTTGTGCGTGCACATGGAAGGACTTATTCCTTTAATATCTACAAGCTTCCAAGCGATCGCATTTTTATGTTTTTTCAATAGTTTAATTAATTTTTCTTTTCCTAAACTACTGAATTTAGACGAAATAATTACAGGTGATTTACCATCTTTGTCTAGAAAAGCATATTCCAAACCTTCCGGAAGTTCTTTGAGCTCAAGAGGTGTGTCTTTAGGAGACTCCTTATTTGGTTGCTCATTTTGATCAAGAACTTTAAAAGTTTGTTTTATGGCGACCTCTTCTTAACAAAGTGGTCAAATTTTTCACTTGTATCGGGTGGCTCATCTTCATCTTCAATTAGAGGGTCATTGTCGCCAAAAGGGTATTTCATTGAGCGCTCAAGATCTATGCTCCTTTTGAATGCCCCTAGTTGAAGAGGTAGATTATTGAACTTCCGGTTTTTCAAAGCTTCGTGAGTTTTTACAAAAGGTCGTCCCAACACTAGAGGAGCGTCATCGAGGATGACAAAGTCGGTTGGGATTACCATTTGATTTGTTTGAACCAAGACATCCTCAACTACACCGATTGATTTTATTATTTTCCGATTGGATAGAAAAATGGGTATTTGAAGTGGAGAAAAATCACTAATACTTAATTTTTCGAAAATGTAGTTAGGCATTATGTTAACACAAAGATCTTTATCAATGGTGACGTTACTAATAAATGAATTTTGAAAGAAACATGGAACCGGTGTATTGTTAATTTCAAAAGGGTCTTCTTTTATTAGCAAAGTTTGATCATTAGTTAACTTAACACTTACCATTTCTTCAATTTTAGTGTTCGTGTTTAACTCTTTTAAAAACTTAGCATGAGTTGGTACTAAACGATGATTTTCAAAAGAAGGTGACAAGAGATTAATTTCTTCAAAATTAGACTCTTCTTGAATTTTAACGTTATCGTCCTCACCCCTTTCGTTGTTTAACTCATGTGTCAGTTTTTCACTTATTTGTTCTTCCATTTTTGACTCTTCAACTATTGTTTCTTTATTTAATTCTTCTCTTGCGCGGGACTCCTCTTCCCTTGCGTGAGATTCTTTTATGTATCGCTCGATAGTTTTAAGTTTTTCTAATATCCTATTGGTCACTTCGGTTATAGGAAAAGGATCGGGATCCTCAAAGCTTGAATCCGGTTGTTCGATCCTTGGTTCCTCATAGTACTCATATGAAGTAGATGGTTCACACCATTGTTCCTCATTGTAAGTATATGATGGATGAGGGTCGAAATTTTGTTCTTCATAGTACTCATATGAGGTGGGTTGTTCACGCCATGGTTCCTCATAATAAGTATATGAAAGTGGGGGCTCATATCTTGATTCCTCAAAGTATGAATATGAAGGCTCATACCTTGGTTCATCAAAATATGAGTATGAAGGAGAAGGTTCATACCTATGGTCTTCATAGGATGTGTATGAAGTCGATGGCTCGTACCTAGGCTCCTCATAATAGTTGTATGAAGTGGATGGTTGAGATGAGTTGTAATATTGAACCGAGTGCAGGTTACCACAATTAGTGAAATAGTCTCTCCTATAATCATCCTCCTCATAGGTGTAGTTGTAGCCTCCTGAGTATCGATCCATAAGGATCACTCAACAGACCACAACAGAGTCTCGGGACCAGAAAACAAAAATAAAGACGGAAACAGAGGCTGGACACGGCCCCGTGTTCAGTGGACACGGCCCGTGTTCAGGATCTGTATCTTGGCGTTTTAATTTAAGTTTACTGGTTTCGTTGAGCACGGGGGCGTGTTCAGTGAGCACGACCCCGTGTTCAGACTCTGTATCTGGGTGTTTTTATGAAAAATATGCAGCACGGCCCCGTGTTCAGTGCACACGACCCCGTGTTCAGGCTACTGTAAATGCAAACTAAACTAAAATGCAGAAAAATGTGCGCGCATTTTGAAAAAGTTTTGAAAAACTGATTAGGCCGTCGATTTTAAGCTTTCTTAAAATCCTTATGTCCCCGGCAACGGCGCCAAAAACTTGATGCGAGTGAAGTGTGTATATAATTTAGGTGTATATTTTAAGCTCTTTTTACACTTTTTAGCCAAGCTTTAAATTTATAAACACGATATTCACTAACACTAAACACACATATGGGCAAGTGCACCCATCATGGACGTAGTATAGTGTTGGTAAGATACCGAGGTCGTCCAATGACACAAGAGCTTTTAGTACTGGTTTATCCTCAACGTCTAATCAAATCAAAATGTTAGAAAAAAAGGTTTTTAAACTAGAAAAATAAAAGTAACTAAAATGCTGAAAATAAAAATAAAAGTAAAAACAGATAGACAAGATGAATCACTTGGATCCGACTCGTGTGTAGTGTAACCTTTGATTATTTTCGCACGTTTGCACTTGTTTAAGAAATTATCTTAGTTATTGTAGTAGGCCCCTCTTTTGAAGGCGACGTTACCCTCAACCCAGTAGTTTGAGTCAGCAAGGATACAATCCTAAAGGGTCGGATTATTGAAAGATAATTAATTAAGTTATTAATGCATAATGTGGTAGGCCCCTCTTTTGAAGGCGACGTTACCCTCGGCTAAGTAGTCTGAGTCAGCAAGATACAGTCCTAAGTAGCCGGGTTAAAGTTTTAATAGTAGTTTAACTTATGAGGGGATCAAAGAGTTTGGACCCCCGCCATCCAATACCGTTGGGTATTGAAGGAGGTCCTACTAAAATTGACCCAGGTCCTTTGCAGAATCTATACACTGAACAATGGCAAGACTCTTACCAAACCGTTCCCTTAACCCCCGACCAGGTAGCCAACATACCTCCATATAGACCGTGGAGATATGAATGGTGAAAATCTTTTATTTTATATAGACAGTAAAATAATGCCAAGACACCACGGACAAACGATAAGGAAGAATCACCTTCAACATAAGAAACTAGTAATTAAAGTCATTAATACAAAACCAATTAAAAAGTGCAAAAGATTAAAAATAAAAAGTATTACACTAAACACTTGTCTTCACCAAGTGATGTAAGAGACTTAGGCAAACATGGCCCTTGATTGTCAAGAACTCTTACGATCAATCTTGGATCCCGAGACGACTCACACACTCTATGATGGACAATGGATGATGGTGGTGGATGATGGTGTTGTGATGGTGGTGGGTGGTGGGTGAAGTGTGAGAGAGGTGGTGTGCCAAGGGATGAGTTGCAAGAGCTCCAAGCACTCCTATTTATAGGCTGAACAGAAGCTCGGGCACGGCCCCGTGTCCATCCTCCTCTCTTTCTTCATTAAATGCAGTTTGTCTGCATTAGTTGACCACGCCCCCGTGTCTGCTGAGCACGACCCCGTGTGCAGAAGCATATCTGTACTATCAAGATTTGCCTGGATTCCGCGAATCTTATAGTTGACCACGGCCCCGTGCCCGCTGAGCACGGCCCCGTGGTGGACGATGGAAGCTTCTACCACTTTGTCTTTTCTGCTGACACTTGGGCATGCCCCCGTGCTCAGGTGTGTTCAGTCTTCTGTCTTCTTGTTTTGCTTGGGAAGATGCTGACGGGAGGTCGGGCATGCCACGTTTGTTCCTTTTCTTGTATTTATGTTAGATTTAGCTGCCTTTTGCTTCTTTTGTTTATTTGAGCTCATTTAATCCTGAAAATACAAAAGGAAGACAAAAGCACACTTTTTCCAACATTAGTACTAAAAAAGGGTTAGTTTTATGCCATAATTGATGTAATTTATATGTTGCATTTTGTGCACATCAGTAAAACCGGCGAGTCGTAGGCTTAGTAAAATAATCGGAGTGCCTCGGGTGTTTAGGCGTTGACTACCCAAGGTAACCCAACTATACTCAACAAGTTCGTGCACGCGCGTTGACCTAGAAGGCTTATGCTTCCACTGGGATGCAGCTCATGGCATTCGTCTTCCTAGTCATCGCGTGGCTCGAGTCATTGTTATGGTCGAGTCCTTGGTGAGAGCTTTTCGAAAACCATTTTAGAGAGTGGGATGGTTTATTAAGGTACGGGTTTCACCCCTGACTTAACGGCTTCGTTCCCAATTGTGGTTGGGCTCTTTGAATAAATCCGAAAGTTCCACTAGAATTTTGAAATGGAGGCTTTCGTCGAGATGTGGATGTCACTCCTAGCTCGATGAAAGGTTCTCGTGCTAGAGAAATGCGTTGAGTGAGCAATCTCATCGAGAGTTCTCTGTTTTCACACCTAGTCTCGACTGGATCACTCAGTTTCGTTATGCGAGTATTCTTAAAAGCATGTGTATTGTGTCCACCTTAGGAAAGGCTATGTAGTATTTCAACCTTTGGAAAGGCTTCTTCGTGTGAAGCTGTAGTACGCGGTGTTCACACAAAGTTGTAGTTTTTAGCAATTTCGATCGAGAGTATCAAGTAGGCCCAATACGAACCCTACTGGGTTCGTACGAGTCGGCCTGTTGGTACTTAGACTATAGACTAGGTCAATTTCTAAGACATTGACCCGGACTAGGTCAAGTCTTGCCTAATTCCCTATAGTTATGGCTCTGATACCAATCTGTCACACCCCAACCGATGGCGGAATCATCGGGGCGCGCCACTAGGCGAATCAGATTGCTCAAGAGAATCCATGACAACTATATTGCGACAATATTTATTACATTCGTTATCCCATACTAACAAATAATACAATCACATAAGTCATCACAGATTTCTTGTTCTCTCGAACAATTCAAATCCGACAACCTAGATTTTATGTGAGTTTCTAGACTTCCTAGCTTGAGTTGATGTAGTCTGCGATCTAAACCTGCAACATACGTTAAAACAACGTCAATACAAAAGTATTGGCGAGTACACAAGTTTTGATAGTGCAGCGTAAAGATAGATTAAAATCGATTTAAAAGTGCTACGAATTACCAAATACATAAACGAGATACCTTAACATACATGCATACAAGACTGATACTACAAGCTAAGTCACTCGAGCTGTGATTGCGATTGCTGTTCATCCTAACTAGACCCCGTCGGGTGCTATAGTACTATACTAGTTAAGGCGGGACCTCGCGAGTATAAGTCCTAACACATATGTAACTAGCATCACGTGTAAATATGCATAACAGTTATTCGCAAGTGATAAATAGATTGATTGTGTAATTCGTTTGATAAGTTTGATTTATTAGGAACGTATGTTACACCCAAAAATGCGATTAAAAGGGGTTCGAGTATACTCACAGTGCGTATTCGGCAGCTAACACAGCTTGGTTGGATCTGGCGGGAAGGTGTCTGAGATTATCCTGATTACAGATCGATTGCGTGAGCATTGGAGAGCACGTTAAATGGTAGCGAGATAAACAAGAAGTGAATGACAATCCGATCGGATGTCGGCCCATTCGGATGGCAGCAATCCGGTCGGCTGGGCTGCCCGATCTGCTGGCCTGTCCGATCGACTGGCCTGTCCGATCGGCTGGCCTGTCCGGTCGGCCGGCCTGTCCGATCGGCCAGCCTGTCCAGCTGTTATTGACAAGTTTCAAGGTTTTTTCGGCGGTTTAGGTCGAGACGATGCTGTGACGTGCTAAACAACTGAAATTCCATCAAGTCCGACTTGTTCTAACGGTCGGGAACCACCCCGTTCCATCAGATCTAGCCGTTCTTGACGGTTTTTCCATGTTTAACCCGAAATTGGTCGTCTCTTTGTTAGAAATCAGATCTTGAACCAACACGACACTAGGAATGAGTAGAAGGTCGGTATAAGCTCCGATTCTACCGGTCTTGAGTGCTTTGAGTGTAAAAGAGTTGAAAGAAAGTTGGAAAACCATCTTTTAATCCTTTCAGTCATGATTATGTGTAGATCTGTGGGAAAATGTTGTTTATTCTTGTGGAAATCTTTCGGATCTGAGTTGTTCTTGGTGGAATGAGGCCAACATTTGAAGTTCATAAGAACTTCATGATGACATCACCCTAGAACACCTCAAATTCATTGATTTCACGGTTAAAAGTTGAGATTCGAAAGATAGAAAGGTGGAGGAGTGCGTGTAGATCAAAGAAATACAAGATTTTAGTTGGAAACTTACAAGAATCGCGAGGAATCGAGAGAACAAGGGCCAAGAGCGTCCTGGTCGGTTGAGAGCTATCACTTCACTGTTCAAGTGAAGTGACAAGGCTATTTATAGGCAAGAGAGGAGGAGAGGGTGAGTTGATGGGGGTCAGAGGCCTGTCCGATCGGCTGACATGTCTGTCCGATCGGTTGGCATGTCTGTTCGATCGGTTGGCATGTCTGTCTGATCGGTTGGACGTGTCTCGTCCGATCGGTTGGCATGTCTGTCCGTTCGGTTGGACATGTCTTGTCCGGTCGGTTGGACATGTCTTATCCGATCGGTTGGACACCTCCAGCGGGTTGTGTCTCAGCATTTGGATCTTGTGCGTTGCGCGTTGCGATGATTTTGTTACACTGTTTCGTATAGTTATATATTTGTATTTATTATATATTTAATTATTCATAAGGGGCCGTATGTACGTATCATATATTTAATTATCCAAAGTTGCGATACAATAATCGGGTCTTGATTCGAGTATGCGATTATTTTGCGACGCTTCACGGTCATTGAGGAGGGTAGAATAGGTCCTCTCTCAATGTCATCGTGAACGTTAATGTGTTTTAAGTAATGAGTTGCACTGCGACACATCACGGCTATCAAGGAGGGTAGAATTGGTCCTCACTCGACATCTTCGTGGTTGTCAGCAAGTGCATTGTGATGTGATAGTGATAAAGCATGCGATAATATGCGAAAATACTGCGATTTAGCGATATGTGCGATATAGGTACATTATGATCCGAATCTCTGGTGCTAGGCGTAACGAGTATAACGAGTAGTAACAACGCACGAAAGTGCAGGTTGTTACAGATAAGCTTATCACATATCGAGAATCCCAGTGCAATCTAACGGTTTTCCCATGTGCCAGAAAGGATCTCTGCTTACGTTGGATACGTGTTCCCTTATCACCGGCGAGATGCTCTTTGCATTTAATGAGGCCTGTACCTTCCTCGTACTTCCTTGGTTGACGTCGTCTTTCTTTTGTTGAAGGCATTTAATATCTGTGACCGAGAAGACGACGTGAATTGATGGGCTTCCTTGTTCCCGCTCTTTTACTTACACACCGGATCCTTGAAAATGTGAGAATGGGCCTTTTGGGGAGCCCAATAGAGTGGCCCAAGATGAGGAGCCCGACCAAGGGGCCCTCGTCGACAAGTCATCCTTAGTCCAGGGTCATGGGTTTTCGCATGTGGGCCTGGACTTACTAGCCTATGGCGTTGCGACTGTATGAGTGGGCCCTGGTGACTTACCTGCATCATCTCTAATGATGCCCTATTCTGCAACATCTACATGATCCAACGGTCAGGGGGCTAGAGGTATCTCCACGTGTTGATCTGGCGGTTATTTTTTGAACCTTTGATAAGACGGTTATCGCCCACTTGATGGTGCTATTAAAACCTCAAAACCGCTCATTTGTCCGTAGCCTGTGCTATAGCTGCTAAAGCATTGTGTCCGCCCCTGGTTGTAGAGCTTGTTTAATTATGAGGAGACCTTCATTAATCTAAAACCAAAATGTTGTGCTCTATTTTTGTTATCATTTTTTTTCTTATGTGTAGGTAGAATCTGTAGTTTGCAGTTGCTTATTTATCATGCACTTTTACTATTGTGAAGAATAACTTTGGTGAGATGGGTTTTAGGCATATAACAATATGCTATGAAGGCCCAATTAAATAAAAGAAGTTTGGTTCACTTAATTAACCCAACTCATATGCCCAGTTAATCAATCGGTTTTAGTTTTTAATGCATCCTTTTTTTCATCTTTAACGTTGAAAATAAAGACTGTCCAAAGAGGAAAAGACAGAGAAGAAAGTTGTGAACCAAACACGAATTGTGTAACACACCGTCACCTTTTTCTTTATTAAAACCTTTTCTCTTTTTGCCTTTTGTTTTATTTTTTCACCATTATTATTAATTTATTATTATTATCATTACTATTATTGAATCTTATATACGATGAAAAAATCTTCATATGTAGGTTTGCAATATATAAAATAAGAAACCACAACGAATTATAGCTGTATTTAAATAACTTTTTTAAGGAGAATCACAGCCAGAAGTTATGATCCTTCTAATGTGAATAATTTTTAAATAATTATTTGTATTTATAAAGTTCATACTTTTTTTAAAGTACCTATGTTAGTTTTCTTAAATTGAGAAGAGAGAAATTAAATAGAAAAACGTTTGTTGTTATGGATGGAAAGAATGTGGTGGCATTGAGGAAAAAAGTAAGATTAATATCAATATTAATAGTTTAATACCCAAAGCCTGTCAACGTATTTGGATACACACCATAAAAATCTTTGAAATGTATTGATACCAAGATAATTTTATTCTAGAAAATCGAGTGAAGCAAAAATTTTGCTCATGAATATTTTTTTAATGTAAAATAAATAATATTGTTCTTGGTTTAGGTTATGTTAGTCTAATGTGTGAACCATACAACATCAATTAAACCGACATTATGGTAAATCGGCCATTTATATGGAAAATGATTTTGTTAACAACAAAAGCCCAACATATATAAACAAGGCCAAATAGATTTTTAATAATTTATATCGATTTTGATGATAATCCATAACAAAAATGTTACTAATAACGCTACTAACTTTCAATTTCTTTGCCAAAGGTAAGATCACTCTACTTGAAAAGTAAATGTTTGCTCATAACTTTCATTTATGTCGTTTTACAACAATCTAATTGGAATAAAAAATCAGTCAAATGTTCACTAGAAGCAAAGTGAGTTACTTTTCCGTTAGAGTTAGATTGTTACACTTACAGAGAGTCCCGCTCCATCCACCTGCCTCCATATCTTCTATTTGTTTATTTATTTATATTTAAAAAGTAAAATCAAGAATTGATAGAATAATTAATTAATTTATATAATGATTTAAATTTAGACATCCCACAAGCGTCCAGCTGTAGGTCTATGCAAAAAGGAGGAAACAAAAGTTTGGTTTTTATGAGATTCATTCTTGTTCAAATATCATATATCAGAAGAATCATCACACCCCATTTCATCAACTGCTTCAATCATGGCGGTACGTTCCCTTCTATAACTTATCATTTTCATTTCATATTCATCTTTGTTTCTTATATTTCTGAGTGCTTTTTAATCCAACTATATTATTACCATATTAATGATTGTAAAAGATGAGCTTTATTATGATAGTCTAGGCTCTAGCAATTGTTATAATATTATTACCACCCTACTGTACTATACTCATAGCTTTGCTATTTGTGGGATTTACTAGGAATTATTGTTTGCGGTTACAATGTTGTTGATTAAGATTTTTGAGTCGTACAGGAAGTAGGACAACCACTGCCAAAATTTGGTGAATGGGATGTGAATGACCCTGCATCGGCCGATGGGTTTACGGTAATTTTTAACAAGGCTAGGAACGAGAAAAAGACAGGCGGCGGCACAGCGGATTCACCGCCCAAAACCGACTCCACACAGGGTGCAGCAGCTAGTATTGGAAAGCCTCAATCTGTAAGCCAGCCCTGTTAAACTTATTCAATATTCTTTTACTTTATGAATTAATAATATAGTTTTAATGAAACAAACATATACTCCTTATTGTGCAGAAGAAATGGTTCTGTTTCAAGGCATGAACATACATTTTATACATACATGTGTGTGTATAACAGAATATCAAAACCATATATAGATATTTGTATATGTAAGTATATTCCAGAAAGCTGGATCTTTAGTGATGCCGTGCAGGGTCTTGCTTAAGTTTCAGCGTTTTATAATGATATCCTGAACCCAACAAAGAGGTATCCATATCGCGTCTTTTTTTCTTTTTTTTGTGAAGAATGTGGTTTTGTAAACTGGTTTATCATTTGATTCAATGCAAAATACTTTATGTTTGGATTTTGTTTATTGTGACAAATGAACCGCCAATTTCATACATTGCATATAAATTTTGAACTTTGAACTCATATGTTAAGTGTTGATCGTGACCAACGATGAAGAACTTGCTTGATGCTCCATTGATCTCCAAAATACCAAGAGGGCAAAATTGTCAATCTCCAACGAACCTACTTGTTGCACACGTTTTAACAACCGAGTTATGCTGCGGATATATCTTTTCCAAAAAGTTCAGCAATCCCTATCGTTGGATCTTTTTGCTTCACAATCGACTCTCCAACCAAAATCTGCACAAAACACACGATTGTTGTACGCATGTTAGACGACTTTTGACCCATTTCATTTTTGGCTAAGTTTCTACATTTGACCTGCTTCTACATATGATTTTGGGTACTAAATTCAGAATCAAATTACTTACTGCTTTGACACCCGCTTCTTGTACATAGGCAACATCCGCAGGGGTAAACAATCCAGACTCCCCGACCACCTGACAAATTTTAAAAGATCAAATAAGAAAACATCTAACCACAAAAGTCATCGTTTTTCACCATGCGAAAACTATAACACACAAAATCTTACAATTATGTCTTTTTGTTTAATCTTCTCGCCTCGTTCACCTTCAAGCAACTTCTTTGTGTTACTAATATCAACCTCAAATGTCTCTGCACTCATTGCATTAAAATTGTTAAAAACTACACAAATTATTCTTTTAAAATGCTGAATTTTGAAACTTGCTTACCGAGGTTACGATTATTGATACCAATGAGTTGAATCCCGTCAATTTCAAGAATACGATCCATTTCATTCTCATCGTGCACCTAAGAACAAAACAAACCCTCTAAAGATAAGTTAATGTATTCACTATAATTAATTATACCTCAAAAAGATTACAAACCTCCACCAATGGTGTTAATCCAATCAGTTTACAAATCTTGGTCATGTATTTGATGTCAAGATCCGGTAAAATAGCTGCGATTAACAAAACTGCATCGGCGCCTTTTGCTCTAGCATAATAGAGTTGCCATGCATCTACAATGAATTCTTTGCATAATATAGGGCACTGCAGTTAAACGGTCAGTTAAATTTTATATGCTTCGCAATCATTACCGATTCTTGAAAACAGCTACGGGTAATTTTTATTAGCTAAACACGTTGATTTGTGTCACTCAAATTATACAGTGGATCAAAATGGTCACTCCTATGGACCTAAGTTAACTTAGAACGGGTCCAAATGGGCCAGCCCCATCCACCGCCAATATCTGTCGCCGCTAGCCGCCATATAGAGAAATATAGTGTGAACCTTTTTCTCTAAAATGACAAGTTTTAACCCAAATCCAATTGATACTCTTTTAAGCCGACCCGTTTTGACCTGGTAACTGACCCGACCCGATTGTTCTGCCAGGCTTATAGTTTTGTCAAGACAATTTACAATTGGCAAAATATGCATAAACCATGGGGAATGAAAAAATTCAAGGAAAAGTGTACCGTGACACCAGCATTCCGTATAGCCTCTAGATTTTCAAAACTTCCCTAAGTTTACAAACCGAAAATCATAAGATTAACATCAAAAGTCAAAACTATACAAAAGTTGAAACTGATATAATCAAAGAAAAGATGCAAAACCTTGTACCTGAAAATACTTTGCATCTGTTAACACACTTAAGCATGCTGCTCCACCTTTCTCATAGGCTTTTGCAATCTCAACCTGCAATAACCAGTTTCTAGTATTTCGCTAACCAGATTCTGCAATCTCACAAGACACTCTTTTCTTTACCTTTTTGGTCGTTCAATATATTCAAATTCGTTATTCAAAATCACATCAAAACAAGTGTATAGAGAGTAATAACGAAGTGGACTTACGGGATCAAAATCCTCTCTTAAAACCCCTCGACTCGGTGAAGCTTTTTTGACTTCAGCAATCAAAGCCGGCATTCCGGTTCTCAAGTATGACGCCTTAAGCGCTGCGATAAAGTCTCGGGGAGGTGGGGCCATGTCAACAGCTTTCTTTAGTGTATATAAAGGTTTCTTACCTCTCATCTGCAAAACGGCCCATATTAGTACTACATCTATCCTGTATTTTAAATCGCGTGATGCACTCCGATGCATTTGGTCCAAAAATCCGATGCGCGATGCTTAAAAACTTATAAAGACATACTTAAAGTAAAATAAATGACGTAATAAGAAGATATGAGTTATGCTTTTTGGTTCAAATCAAGCATACTAAGATATTTACTATCGAAAAAACCGAACCCAGTTCATGAAATCTAGAAAAAAACATAAGAAGCAATGTTGCGTGCATCAGAGCGCGCATTATTCGAAATGCGCGCAATTTTCTCGCATCACATAAACGCAACGCATCAGCTGTGGCGATGCGCTCTCATCAGCGCATCGCACCGGGGCATCACGCATTATGCGCGCATTTTAAAACCAAGCATCTATCTGTACAGGCGGGTTGAGTAACGGGTCAAAACAGTATTGTACACGTTTAAGATTAAAAAGAAAAAGCACTAGCCTGGGCAACCTCGGTGTCCTTGTTCCAAACAATTTCCTCAAGAATGTTTCTGGGAGTGTTACCCTCATTCTGTAAGCGAAACTCGAAAGGACCAACATAATGCAATGGGGGTCCGGTTGGGGGGCGTCTTCGAATTCGAATACCTTGGGTTGCAGCTATTTCATCTTGTGAATTTCTAACTTTGAACTCTCCAGGTGGAATGTCAGTTGCAGACCCATCAGACTGCAAAACCAATGAATAAGTTTTCTTGTTATGGGAATAAGAAGATAAAGAAAATGGTATGAACCTGTTGGGCTCGCAAACAGGGTCTGCGATTAATGGGTCTGAATGTGGATCGATGATTGAGAGAGGAAGAAGGGATTGAACTGAGTGAGGATCCACGCAAGAAGAAGGTCTCCATGACTCAGAATCGGGGATTCGTGGTGCAACGATTACCAACCCACCATTGATGAATCAATCTGTTAGAGCATTCACATCCAATCCACTAAAAATATACATACATTCCACTAAAAACCAACTCCTATATCAATATATTTCCACTAAAAACAAATACTTTTTCTCTCTCCTTTTCAATATATATTACATTTTCTCTAATCCACTCACAACCACTTTCAATATATATTAAAAAAGTATAGGGGGTGAACAGTGTCCCCCCAAATATACAGATGAACAGTAACATTTTCTCTCTCCTCCACTCACAACCACTTTTTATACTTCTTATATTTTAAAAACTCACCACACAGATTTTGGTGGTTTGGATGAGAATGCTCTTACCCTCTCAAATCCTAATCCTAGTGAATATAAAAATATTATCGAATATCGACATCACCTTTAATTCGAATACACACAATATAAAGTTTGTTACTTTTGTTTTTGTTTTAAGGCCGTGTAGCTACTTAGTTGAGTTTAAATGGTCATACATAGTAATTTAATGACCTGAGATCTATGGACGTAGTTTTTAAAAGACTTAGTTTTGTTATTTAAAAAATGTAGTGGCACAGCTTATTGTCTATTTACCTTCTATCTCGATGTAAATTCATTAAAAGAAATTAATCTTTAAGTTATTTCGTTGTTTACACCTTTAAATCGATTATGTCTTGATGGGAAACTAAGCGGAGATTGCTAGTTTGATATTTGAACGAACGGGCTTTACCTCACCGCATTGTCACGGGCTTCAACCCTAGGTGAAGGTTTTTCCCCGATTCAGAGGTATCATTTATCTAATAAATGAATTGTATTTATTACCCTTTTATCAATATCAATTTATTAGGATTAAAAGCTAATCATAACATCACCATCATATCAAATTCGTTCCCTCCGTCTTTCTCTCTAAATTCCTAGGTTCCATACCCACCTAAAACCATCCTGATAATACACACTAAACAGGAACGCGAACGACATCAGGAACATGTCTGTTACTTTCTCTGTTGTTTTTGGATTATCAGGTACACACATTCTACATTCTTGTTTCGATTATGTTTGATAAATATTTGATCAACACTTTAGTATTTCATATTTGTCTTGGAAAACTCTGAATCATATAATTTCACTTTCATATCAAAGTATTATGCGGGTATGCCAAATCAGTAATTTAACAACACAGAAGGAATCTGTAAAGAACGAAAAGTTATTTTATGTGGAAATGAAGTGTAAAAACCAGATGATTCCTTTATATAAGTGAGAAACATACACAATGAAACGTTGCAACTCTTAATGAAATAATATATTTGTTCGGAGGTTATAATTGTCAACAAATAATAGTTATATTAGTGAGAACTTCAATAAACAACTTCATTTGTACCAATTGTGACACTTATCTCCAATTGCCACGTAGAGTCATTTTGCCATTACTTGACTAAGACACTGATATTTAGTTAACACGAATAATCGGCAGCAAATTTTATTCACTTTTGAAGATCATTTTCTTGCAATTGTTAGTCATTCATGTTGATCCGAAACATATCCAAAGGAACATCTTCAGTGCAAAATAACTTTTTCACGCTAACCTAGCAACGCGAACCCCGTCTAGGGCGTTGTTGGAAATCAGGCCTTCTTCAATATAATCAACAAAAAGATTTAACAAGAAAAATACTTTGATTAAGATTGAAGGTACATAAACCCTAAACATATAACCCCTATTTATACTAAACAACCTTGATGCCCAAGAAACATACCTAGACTAGAATTAGGAAACCTAAATAATAATAAAATAAAACTACCATAAATAATTAATCTTCCACCAAAAATAAACTAAACCACTTAGCACCCTCCAACTTTTGAGTTATGACAAGATTAGTCCCAACAATCACCCCCCCCCCAATCTTGTCAATCACTTTCTTCACATTAGAGCTGGTCCATCATCCTCATATCGGGTCAAGTTCACCTCTTCCCTTTTCTCCCACCTTGGACACTCCGATATGTAATGCCCGAACTCATTGCATTTGTAACACCTGATGTGGCTCTTGTCCCGTTGTACTCGACCATCTCCTCGATCTCTACCGGACCCCCGACCTCTACCTCGGCCTCGTCCAAGATCTTCTCGATTCGAGTTTCCACAACTGCAATGCTCACATCTGTGCTCTTTTTCCTTTGCTTTTTCATCTGATTTTGAGAACAAAAGTTGGTTTAGATTACCGGATTGAGTATTCTCCTCATCCTTAATCCTTTCTTCATAAGCTTTAAGCCGACCCACGATATCATCATAGCCGATGGTCTTCAAATCCACCACCTGTTCTATTGAAGCCACTATATGAATGAACCGCTTCGGCAATCCGTTGAGAAACTTCTTGACTAACTTGGTTTCTTCTATAACCGAGCCAAGTGAGGCGGCTCTAGAGGCATACCCTGACAACTTATTAGCAAACTCGTTTATGGCACTTTGATCCTTCATCTTTAGATTTTCAAACTCCGCCATTAAAGTCTGCAGTCTTGCCTCTCTGATCCGATCTGCACCCAAATGGCGGATCTTTAGAACATCCCACGTCTCCTTTGCTGTTTTGAGATTTCCAACTTGCAATATCTGCTCTTCTGGTATAGCTTGAAACATGAGAGCGATTGCAATATTATTCTTCTTGGCATCCACACCCGTACCCGGTTCGATTTGCTCCCACACCCCGTAAACATTGAAAATAACCCTCATTCTCATTCCCCACACCGTGTAGTTTGTTGAAGATAACACCATGCATTGCAGCGACATAGTATTGTTCTCCTTAACGTTAACCAACGCCTGATTACTCGATTGATCCATACTCACTTTGGAAAACCAAACCTTTGTTGTTTGTTATTAAATTAAAAAACAAATCAAACTTTACTTTTTTCTTTTGTTCGATACACAAACAGAGAAATAAAAGGAATCTTTTAATGATTTACGTGCACAAAAGATAAAACCCAAACTTTGAAGTTGAAAAATATATTATAACCGTTTCAATGTTTTCACCCACATGCGTTAGAATTAATTCTAACAAAACAACGCTGAAAAAACAATTGATTTTTCCCTTGTTATCAACTGCAGATACCGTCAATCGTTCAACCCGAATACTTAACAATCCACTGATAACAAGCCTCCTAATCGATGATGAAAAGATGAACCGCTTTTATAAACTTCCCAAATTGATAAACCGCTCTGATACCAATTATTGGAAATCAGACCTTCTTCAATATAATCAACAAAAAGATTTAACAAGAAAAAAATACTTTGATTAAGATTGAAGGTACATAAACCCTAAACATATAACCTCTATTTATACTAAACAACATTGATGCCCAAGAAACATACTGAGACTAGAATTAGAAAACCTAAATAATAATAAAATAAAACTACCATAAATAATCAATCTTCCACCAAAAATAAACTAAACCACTTAGCACCATCCAACTTTTGAGTTATGACAAAATTAGTCCCAACAGGCGTTACCCCTGAACTCCCCAAAAAGCTAGCCTCCTAACCCCCAACACAACCCCCGCCTAGGGCGTTGTCCTGGACCCCACAAAAAGCTAGCCCCCTAACCCCACGGCTTGAGTTCCAACCTAGGGCGTTGCCCCTGGACTTCGTCATGGAGAGGAGAGTCAATTGGTCAGTCTGGGTAGTTTATCATCTTGTTCTTGTGGAATATCAACAAGATACTTCATATTTTTTTTTCTTGTTTTCGGCTAGTCTATGAATAGCCAACTTATGTTTTTTAATTACTAAGTTATTGTTTATTCTTGTTTATATTGTTCTTTTATGTTGAAGACATTTTTAATATATCAAAATAATTATCAAGATTCTTCTTATTGTTGTTTGATATCAGTTTAAAATCTCTTTTATTCATCATATGAGTGTGACATGAGCATGAGCTCATAGGGGAAACACTGTAGAAAAGTATAGGTGAGAGAGAGATAGTGAAATAAGATATTGCGATTTGTGTTGAGCTAAAATAATATTTAACATCTATAGCCAATGATCTCCAGATCAAGTGGTGGAGGGCTTGCATTTCTCTTGAGAGATGCAGGTTCGACTCCTACTTGGTGCAGAGTGAGGCATTGGTGGGCAATGATAGGAGACCCAGGGAAACCTGGGTTGGATCCTTGAGCCAAACGGGTTTTACCGGTAATTTCACCGTCGTGCCTACGGGCGGGTGGGTTACCGGGTTTTCCCCGGAATTGGTGGTGGACTCGGAGTACTCCGTTTGTCCAGTGGGTGCCCCGAGAGTGCTCGGGATTGAGTTTGTTGGCCGTTTAAAAAAAAAACATATTTAGTCTATAGGTTTTTAGTTATTTAGTTTTGTAAAAAAAATCATATCTTTTGTTAAGCTATAAAATATGCAACTTCAAAGTCCTAATATGATATTTAAACATCAATGATCAAATATGTTTAGCTTTTTTGTAAAGTATTCTTTGCTTATCTAATTTTTCTAAACTATACACTAGTGGGATTCGTATGGCTAGAAATCAGTATCGGTTCGATTTGTTAGACCACTAATACTCATATACTTTCAGTGCCGGATAGCAGGGCGCGGTCTTCCCGAACGGGGCTTTACACCCCGAATCCTTCCCGATCGTGTGCCCGAACAAACAAAACACTTTTAAAACAAAATCATTCAATAATTCCCACTGATGAACAAAATGCTGAAGCAAGAATTGCAGTGAGCTCATGTTTACTTCATCATCTTTTGGTGGTTTGCATCATGACAAATAGACAGCCTGCTCCATCCTTAATTCCACATCGATCTTATCTTATTCATTTGTAATCTGCAGCATCTACAGGTCAATTCAAATGGTAACATACGTTTAAATCTCTTTGAATTCATCGACCATTGTTTCTATAAATCATTACATACACTACACCTGCTGCAAATCTATTGTAACATCCAAAACCATGCTACAAAAATTATTCGGTTCCCGCAATCACAATGTAAACACTAACCCAACCTTCACAGAATCCGTTGTTGAAAAGCCGTTGATCGTTAAGATAATTCACGCTGGAGGTTTCGTCGAACGCTACTATATGGCATTGCCTGCAGCTTTGATCATAGAAAAGTATCCTAAATTCGTGCTGGCTCGACCGGATATATTCCAGCGGCCGTGGGACTCCATTGTCCGACCGGATGAGATGCTGGTCCCGGGGCAAAAGTACTTTGTGGTCCCAACTCTAACGGTGAAAAAACTCCGTCAGAGAATGGTGAAACCAAGAGCCGTTAGATCGGTTTCTCTAAACAAGGATAAGCCAGAACAGGCGAAACAGACGAAACAGGCTAACCGTCGTGTTCGTTTCAAAGGTATTGAAACGAAGACGAGGCGTGATGCTGGTGGCGATGAAGAGAAGGTGAAGAAGAGCAAGAAGAAGGGGGCTAGTGGCAGAGGATTAAGGAGGAAGAATGTGAGTTTTTCGCCGATGCTTACTGTAATCGATGGAAGGGGTTAAGTTTTGTTGATTGAGTAATAAGTTTCCGACTTTTCATTCGACGTTTTCGCTTTTATTTTTGTTTAGATCGAGTCGATTCGGTCTAAGAACTGATCATTAGGCCATGAACTTGAATAATATGTAAGATTCATGTTTCCATTTACTATGTTTAGCATTACATTAGTATATTGTTGATTGTTTCATAATAACTAGATAAGAAAAAAGGGATTATAAATTGAAAATTGGTGGTTGATATTTGGTATGCAAGAATTGAGGGGGGGTCTTTGTGGTGTGTAAAAGAGGGATTATAGCAACCATAGAATCTCAACAAAAAGAGAAAAAAAATGTGGGAATTGTTTGATTCTTGAATCTTGATCATTATATCATCTGGGATTTTATCCATTAACAAGAAAAGGTGGAACTTGGAAGAAACACCCAAGCTTCTACCATTACCACCAAAGGTAAATAAATCATCTTCATCTTTTTATGCTTCTTTTTCTCACAAATTTCACACTAAAAGTTCCTATTTGTTTCATCATAGGTGTTTGTGTGTCTGTGTTCCAACTTCCAATCCAATCCGGTTAGAAAACGAAAACATGCCGGACGACAAGATCACGAATGCAAACTTAAAGATTGATCTACATCAACCATGTTTAGAAGATGACATGAACAACACAAAAACACCATCTTCACCAACCAAGAAATCATCAGCCACCAAGATGAACTGCCTATGTGCACCAACCAACCACCCGGGTTCCTTTAGGTGTCGCCACCACCGTAACAACCTTTCCGGATTGGGAAACAGGAGGACCGTCTCCGTTGGTGCAAACCTTCATCTGTTGGGTAACACCACTACCACAACCGCCACCAAACGGTCTAAGGAATACTAACTCATTATGTACTACTTGTATCGAAAATTCGACAATTGACATACATGTAATTCATTCACAAACATGTTGATAAAACTGATCCTTTTTTTTTTCTAGTTTTCTAATTCAAACCGGAACAAAAGAACAAAGATTTTTACTATTTAGCTTCTCAGATGCATATGGGCACCGGAAACCATACAAACTTTGCTACAAACTCTACTCTAAAGCCTTCTATCCTGTACACTAACACATTAACACACACTTAACACATGATGAGCTAACCACTCACATTGGGCACATGTTTTCTTCCACTTGATTACCACCCATCATATGGTTCCTACAAAGAGGACAAGTAATGTTCCAATACTTCAACCATTTCTCAAGGCAACATGTATGGAACACATGTCCACAAGAAAGGTGATTAATCTCCGCATCCGGTTTAAACTCAACCAAACAAACAGAGCATTCTTGATTCATAGTGCACGAAACAGAGTCGTACCGGACGGTTGGAGTCCGGTTTCGGAACTCATCCATGTAGGTTTTTGAAGGGCTTCCTCGGCAGCATTCAAATGTTTCTACAACAACAGGTTGGTTGGAAAACTCTTCCCATGACGCCATTCGGATCCCGAATACGCGCAACATGGACCGGAGAATCGCCTTCATCATAGATATTGACATGGCTGTTTTAACCAGAATCACATATAGGATTCCAGCATCAGATGGATTAGAGTATGGTGAAAGACCCATATTGCCTTTAACTTTGAACCTACACATGACCCATATTATATTATTAATAACTAACAACACCCAATGATCTAAAACATGTTTATATGTAGAGAAAGAGATGATACCTGATTGAGCTTGAAGAAAAATGTGTGATTGAAATTGTTGAATAATAAGTAAAAGACAGGTGAGGATTGGATTTGAACACCAAAGATGAAACACATGGACTGAATGCACTTGAAAATATATAGTTATATACTCAGCGGCTTGCCCCCACCATTCCATTTTTATACATATTTATCAATTTTAAAAAAGAAATTTTATTATATAATTAAATATTAAAAATCCCAACAAAAGTAAGAAAATCATTTTAATTGTTTTTCTTTCTTGGACAAGTAATAATGAGGAAAAACTTTACACAGAAAGGAAGTGTTTATAAATTTCCGTGATTCTATATTATTTAATTTAATTTCGTATAAAATTGATGACCAGTAAACTAAATTCAAAAGATTAATAATAAAAGTAAACATTTAACTGTTTTTTTTTAATATTGGTGTATTTTGTCAGCAAATAAACCCTTTTTTAGATAGGAAATGAATATTTTTTTCCAACTATGCTAAATGTCTTGCTAGTTTTTAAGTTGCGGCGTCTTAATGTAGAGAAATTAGACCAACATATAAAACAGAAAAAATGATAACTAACTCGATTTAGGACTCGCGCGTTGTGACGAACTTTTTAAACGGGAAAAAAATAGACGACGTAAATACACTGAACCACATATGTACGTTACGTCATGCTAACTCGCAAAATTTAGAAAGAAGCGTATAACAAAACGTAAAATTCATGAACCACACACACATTGTGCCGTGTTAACTCGCAAAATTTAGAACTAAACGTAAAACGAAAAATTTTGCAAAATATGAAAAATATAGGGGATCAAAGTTGAAAGTAAAATAATTGTTAGGTTAAATTGAAAAAACTAAAAACTTTTGGGTTAAAACTATAAAATCAAGTAGTTTTGGATTTAAAGTGAAATATCAAAAATATTTTTGAAAACCCCCAAAACATGGGTTACAACACCTCAAAACATCAACTTTTTGCTAATTTATATTATAGTAATACAAAGTTTTCTTTTTGTACAAGTATTAAATTCTTTGTTACTGTTAGTCGATGTCAGGATCTAGGGGCCATTATGATTGTGTTTGTTTGCATAAGACGAGTAAGTGCAGCGGAAATGAGTAGCAAACTTTGTAAACATAATCAAAAGAAAGTATAGATTGATAAACAATTGCTATTTCATTGAGTCAAAAGATTTACAATAGAAAGCAAATGATTACAGCAAGCTTACAATCTAAACTCCCCCTCAGCCTGACACACCAGAGTTGGTTGCGCAAGATGAAAGGATGAATTGAGGAGAAAAACTCACTCAAAACGATCAAGTGTAACAGTACAGGGTACTGTCATACTTATAGGCAAACCAAACTACTGATATGCTTCAGCTGACGTCACCATGATAGTGACATCTAACGACCTAACAAACTACAAATACTGTTCTATACAAACTACTGTTATGTAACATCTGATAATCACTAAAGTACAAAACATAAGGAAACTACTGCTTCACGTTCCACTGTTGTAGCCTTAGCACAGATGTTGAGTCTTCAGTGCTTTCTTCAAAGGTGATCAGTCTTTGAGAAGGCAGTGCTTGAATCTTCAGCAGTACTTAGGAGACGGCAGTAGATAGAGCAACAGAGTTTGTCTTCACCAGTTGTTAGATAATCATCATAGTTTGGTTTATCAGTTGTTGTATTTGAGCAGCACTTCAAGATTCATCAGTTGTTGGATAACCACTGTCAAGGGGAAAGATTAGAGCAAACTGCTGCTTATTAAGTGACCACTGATGGGATCCGGTTTTGGCTTTACATTATCTGTTCCTCTGTTAGGGTTCAATCCCAACAATCTCCCCCTGGAACAGATAATGCCAAAACCCTTCCTTATTCAGGACCTTTATTACTCATCAAGAGTGCCTTAGCTTGTTCTTTGAATTCAGCTTCAAATTCTTTGGCACTCTGGTCATCTTCATCCCTGCACAGTGAGAGCTCAAGGAGATCCTGCAAATCTTGAACACTAAGGCCTAGTGCTTCTTTCCTTGATATATGCTTCACCTCACCATTGGCTCTGACCAAAGTCAATACGTGGGTCTTTTGATCAGACATCCACTTTAGTATTTTAAAGCCTAATGGGTTTCTTGGGAGAGATTTATTTCCGGATGAGTTGAGAGATGATGGCCTTGAAAACACATGCAAACTATCAGACATTCTTTTGAGGGCTTCTTCAATGACACTGTTTGCTGCAGCTATGTCATCTGCAGTTTCTTGTTCAATGAGTTCTTGCCTGTCAATTTCTGAAGTATTTGTTGCAGTGTTTGTTGATGCAGATTTGTTTAATGCCTTTTCAAACAGGCTCTGAAGCTTTATTGAGTTGCCTTCTTTCAGACCCATTTTCATGATGATGTCTTTGAAGTACTCTGCTTCTTTTTCTTTAACCTCTGTCTCAGTCAGCTGTTTACCTTCTTCTTGGTTTGTCTCAAGGGTAAGGTTGTCTGCTGTTTTCAACACTGTTTTGAGGTTGTCTATCTGCTGTTCAAGTTTCAACATTTGTTCTCGTTTCTGTGCAGCCCTTGACTCAGCAGTTTTTCTATTCTTCAGCCTTTCATAGGCTTCATCTGTTTGCTGCCTAAACCATTTTGATATGGCTTCAGCAGTGTCTATCTTGGCATCCACCAACTCCCTTTTCTTTCTTTTATACTCAGCAGTGAGATCAGCAATGAGTCTTTTGTACTTACTCCAGTTTGGAGCAGTCTTCTTCTTTGAAGGATTATTCTTGATTTTTTGGATCCTTTCAGCCTCATGCTTCAAAGCTACTAAAGGCCATTCTTTAAACTGAGATTCTTCAGCAGAATAGAACTTTTCTTTCATGATGAAGGCTAGAAACTGTTCTCTCAGTTTCTTCTTTTGATCTGCCTTTTCTTTGTCTAGCTCTTGAGCAAATTCTTCCATCTACTTAACCTTTGCAAGGTAGAACTCCAGTCTATTAGCAATGCCTACTTCGCTTAGCCTTTCTTTTTCACTGTCAACCTTAGCTTTAACTTTAGCTTGCCTAGCCTTTAACTTGAGATAATCAGTTATATCTTCTGGAGCTATGTAGCTAATGAGTGAGGAGAATTTTCCTTTTGAATGATCTGTTTCTGTATAAAACTGTCTCATCTCATTTTTGATGGCATCAAGCTCTAGTGGATATTTTTCAGCATTTGGATCATGTATCCCTTCATCGGCAGTAATAGGTTTTCTTTTTCTGCTAAAGAGCCTTGGTTGTGATATAGGAAGAATTAGGGCAGTTATGGATGTCTGACTAACAACTGTTGAAACAACTGGTGTCTCAACTGCTGCTGTCGTTACAACTGCTGACGTGTCAGCAGATGTCTTCTGCCTTTGAGCAGGAAATGAAAGATGTGATGGTGATGATGGTGGTGGTGACTCATCATCAGGAATGAAGACCCTTCTCCTTTTTAATGGAGGGGAGGCTGATGATGTTTTGGGTGGATCAGTGGTTTGTGACTGTGACTGACAGACAGTAGTTGAAACAACTGGTGTTTCAACCATTGTTGTCATTACAACAGATGTTATGACATCTGTTGTCTTCTGCTTTATGGCAGGAGGCAGTGGTGGTGATGTGATTGTAGATGATGATAGTGGTGGTTTTTGTGTTATAGACACAGATGATGATGGTGGTGGTAGAGCAGTAGTTGTGGTGGTGTGTGTTGGAGGTGTGTGTGTTGGAGGTGTGTGTGTTGATGAGATGGCAGCTGTTTGGCTACTGACAGCAGTTTTTGTAACTACTGTTGTATCAGCTGTTGAAGTTTTTGAGGATTTGGGTTTCTCAGGTTCAATGTGCATCCCATCATCTATACCTTTCTTTTTCAACCTGATTTTCTCCCCCTTTTTGCATTATCTGCCAGGGGTGTATCCATGAAGAAAATGGTAGATGGAGCTTTTTCACTCTGAGCAGTCTTTTGGATACTAGCCTTTATAGCTTTGATATCTGCTTGAGTGTCTTTGAACCTTGATTCCACC
Organism: Helianthus annuus; assembly: GCF_002127325.2. Taxonomy (NCBI): domain Eukaryota; kingdom Viridiplantae; phylum Streptophyta; class Magnoliopsida; order Asterales; family Asteraceae; genus Helianthus; species Helianthus annuus. The sequence continues at coordinate 149,378,880 of NC_035442.2, forward strand.
ATGTTGGTCAGCATTTTTACTTGAAGAGCATGCTTTTTATCAGCCATTTGTTGCTGTTGTTCAAGCATGGGTTGGAAGACATTCCAAAGCTCATTTGCAGCAAATGCTTGTGGAGCAGGTGCTTGAGCAGGAGGAGCAGAAGATTGGGCTATATGAGCTTCTAACAGCTGCTGCACCATATCTTTTATTTCTGCAACTGTAGATTTCAGATTTTCAACTCTGGCCGTCAATTCATTATATTTTGAATCATCACCTGAATTAACAGGATCATCTGAATCCCCACCAGCAGTGGTTGTATCAATGTGTGACCTAGGAGGTGTAGCCCAAAAGTCATCCATTGATGCCCCTTTTTCTTGGTACTGGGGACTTCTTTCTTCGGCACTCGATAATCCTTTGATGTTACCAGCAGCTAAAGATAACCTACTGGTGGTTACCGATGTTGCCATGGAAGAAATTGCCTTCAAGGGAGTCTTAGTAATGTAACAACTGTCCAACTGAAGATCTGTTGATCCATCAGTTGTAGTTGCTGCTCCACTTGAACTACCACCGAGAGTTACTTGTAACTCAGGGGGTGTAACCTCCTCAACTGTTGCTTGGATAACAGAGGTATTAACATCAGACCCAGTCACTTGTGGAGGTATGCTCTCAGTAATGGGTGATTGAGAGGAACTGGTTTTTGTCTGTGTAATATCAACTGCATGCAACAGGGGTATTATTGATTGTGACATTATTATTGGTGAGGGTATGGGTGTTGAAAGAGACATGTCCTTGGGATCAGGACTGTGGAAGATAGATCCGAGTGGACCTAGAGCTTCATATTGTGGTGTCCCTGTGCTTACAACTTGATTCTTTTGTGAGGATGCAAGAGGAGTTTGAGGCTGGGGTTGAGATCTTTCTACCAACTATTGTGAGGAAGTAGCAGCAGTGGTTTCTGGTGACTTTTGTGTTGTCACTGGCAGTTGCTCTGGGATCTCATCTTCCAGAGTTGCCTTTGTTTTGGGTTTGGTGGGTTTTCTGGATGGTTTTCTTTTGGCCTTTTTGGAGGTGGCAGGTGTGGGTTTCAGAGCAGTGGGTGTGCTACTTTGATCACCTGGAGCAGTGGGCTCAGCAGTGGTTTCTTCAGTGGCAGTTTCTAAGACCTGCTCACCCTCTTTTGTTTTTAATTTAATTGGTGCCATCATTCTTGAAAAAGTTTCTATTGTTAAACTGCTTATTTTGAATGAGACACCTTGTTTGGGCACTTCTGCCTCTTTCTCAATAAATTTTTGTTCAAAGTAGTGACTTAGAAACCTAGGAAAGAGCAGAAATGCCTTATTATCAACGTTCTTTACCAAATCATCGAATATTTCCTGGGAGTAGTTATAGTTTTCATTGTTTAAAATTGCATATCTCACGCATTGGATTTTTGTTGGTATCTCATTGAAGGACGTTGTTTTATTTGAAACACACATGAGCAGTGTGTGAAATAGAAATCTGGGTGCAGAAGGGAAGTAACCTTTTTGTAGGGTGTCCCTGTTTGGTTTTTCTGCATAGCCCCTTTTCATGAAATCCTTTACCAACTCGTCATTTGTAAATGAGGTTTTTCCGTTTAAATCATCGAGTTTAAAGGTTTCAGAGATGGATTTTGAAGAAATTTTTACCTTCTTACCCTGTATCGAGGAGTTGATGGCGGCGATGATATCTCCTTGTTTTTCAAGGGTGGCATTCTTCCAGAACTCTCTCTGGGTATCAAGGTAAATAGGAGCATCTGCTGTTATCAAAGTTTTGTACTTTGAAGCAGATAGAAGGTCAAGGATGGAGTCGAAAGTGTGATTATCGGTAGGTTTTGTGAGTATACCTACATAGTTGTGTGGAGATTTGTAGCGAATCTCCGGTGTTTCAACAGCCATTTGAGTGGCATCTGCTGTTGTGGAAGAAGATGCTGGTTTTGATTTTGACTTCGATTTTGGTTTCGTCATTTTGGATGAAGAAGATCGAAGAAGTTTTTGGAGTTATGAGAGGGAAACTGTTATGAGAAGAGAACTTTTGGAATTCAATTCGACAGTAAAACCCTGTTTGGATTTAATCAGGGTTTTATTTAGGAAAAAGTGATTGCTGATGTGGCAGCAGTTATTTTTTATCTGAAGGCTAAAAACTGACCACGTGTCAAACATCTGATGGAATGGTAAATAATGGAGGACAGTTGTTTTGACAACTACTGATGGAGCAAGTATCAGTAGTTACAACGGTAATAAAATGAAACAGTGGATGTATCAGTGGATGAAACAATGATTTTAAACATCAGTGTTTTTGAAGAGCAGAGGTTGACACTTTAGCAGTGGACAGACTTTAGAGAGCAGATGTTAAAGCACAACAGCATTTTAGATACAACAGTGGTAGAATAATGAAGATTTTTTTTTTGACTCAACAACTGATAGTGCAGCAGTGTTTCAACTCTTGACAAAAAAATGTTAGCATCTGCTTGTTCAGATGTAGAACTTGATTTTGCTTTGTGAAAGCACAGTATCTTATCTAACATCTGTTTGAGCATTTGAAATGCTATTCTTAACAAAATACATTTTAGATGTAAATTATCAAGATTAAATTGCCAGCAGTTGTATACAGGAATTTTTGTTCTAGGTTTTGCCAAGTGTCTATTATTTAGACAATGGTTTAGCATCCTAGATGATGAAGACATTTCTACATGAGCTGCTCATTTTGTGTCTAATTACCTGAACTAGAGCATGAGTATCTCAGTAGTCTAAGTCAATTTACAATCAATTTATGATCAGTGGAAACCTAACTTGAGCTTAATATGATCTCGATATGTGTGCCATTTCCTTTTGATTAAATTTAAGGATAGTAATTACACACAAAAATAAGATAATTACGTCCAAACCAGAGATGAACTTTTACTATAAAAAATGAGTAAAAAGATCATAATATATTTTAAAATAAATAAAATACATCTGGTTTTTATTATAGAAGGAAACACCTTAGCAAAAAATCAAAGGAAGTTTTGAAAAAAAAATCAAAAGGATCCGACAATTTCTCAGTAAATTCATGATCATATTATTCTCAAGTTATTTTAACCATTGTTTGGGTCATTTTCTTGTCAATTGATTGTAAATCCTTTTAAAGCACAATCACTTGAGATGCCATTGTTACCAGAACAATTTCTGTATTGATAAATGCACACAGTTGCATGATGACCACTGATGACCTAACTTTAACCTCAAAAGTGTTTTCTGCTTATGCTCTTTTCTTTTGATTTCAAAAGTTTTGAGATAGCTACACTTTGAGATTTGTTCATTTTCCCTTTTTACCCTTTTTATTTATATGTTCAGAAATACTTACTAGGAGATTTTATTTTGAACATACTTTGTCCATAATCACTTTGAAGCAATGTTTTGAGAAATCTGACCATGTTTGAGCATGTTTTATTTCAGATCTCACATTACCTATGATTAGGACTGTTTTAACACCTTATTTTCTCAATGTGTTTAGACAAAGTCGATTTGGTCCTTTTGAAGGTACTCAACTTGCCTTTGAGCACATGAGAGATTTTGACCAAAGTTTTATTCCCTCTTTTCCTTTTCAGCAGTATTCTAGTGTTTTAGATGAACACAAGTTTTGTTGAACTGAGGTACATACTTTAGTTGTTTATTGAAAACATCACAAATATCAAAACAACATTTGAAATCAATTTTGAAAGCATCGAACGATCCCATAATTTATCAGATATTTTACAGATCTGAAAACTATGAGTGACATATGCATGAAAACACTTGTTGTGTGAGATTTGTGTGTCATATGACATCTTGGTTGATATACAGAGTTTTTGAACAACCATTTTGACCATGATTTACTCGTTACTCTGTTTTTCAACTGGATACAACCAACCCTTTAGTATCAATAACTTTTGAGCTAAACTGTTATGTCAAATTGATTGTAAGATCGAATTTGACTGTCCAGGCTCTGATACCAATTGTTAGGATCTAGGGGCCATTATGATCGTGTTTGTTTGCATAAGACGAGTAAGTGCAGCGGAAATGAGTAGCAAACTTTGTAAACATAATCAAAAGAAAGTATAGATTGATAAACAATTGCTATTTCATTGAGTCAAAAGATTTACAATAGAAAGCAAATGATTACAGCAAGCTTACAATCTAAACTCCCCCTCAGCCTGACACACCAGAGTTGGTTGCACAAGATGAAAGGATGAATTGAGGAGAAAAACTCACTCAAAACGATCAAGTGTAACAGTACAGAGTACTGTCATACTTATAGGCAAACCAAACTACTGATATGCTTCAGCTGACGTCACCATGATAGTGACATCTAACGACCTAACAAACTACAAATACTGTTCTATACAAACTACTGTTATGTAACATCTGATAATCACTAAAGTACAAAACATAAGGAAACTACTGCTTCACATTCCACTGTTGTAGCCTTAGCACAGATGTTGAGTCTTCAGTGCTTTCTTCAAAGGTGATCAGTCTTTGAGAAGGCAATGCTTGAATCTTCAGCAGTACTTAGGAGACGGCAGTAGATGGAGCAACAGAGTTTGTCTTCACCAGTTGTTAGATAATCATCAGAGTTTGGTTTATCAGTTGTTGTATTTGAGCAGCACTTCAAGATTCATCGGTTGTTGGATAACCACTGTCAAGGGGAAAGATTAGAGCAAACTGCTAGTTATTAAGTGACCACTGATGGGATCCGGTTTTGGCTTTACATTATCTGTTCCTCTGTTAGAGTTCAATCCCAACAGTCGATGTTAATTTGTTGCTCTTAGATTTTATTACCCTTTTCTCACACACTGAATAATTGGTGATGTAAATCAGTAAATGAACGATATTTAACTTGTTTTTTGTTTCAAGTTTATAAAGTTAACTTAATACACGAAAAGTATATATATAATTATTTTATTTAAATATAATTATGATTCTTCTTTTCTATTTTGCAATTAGAGATTCATGATATTGTCCCAATGAGGACAATGAAATAGTTAAGGTGTGCTCTTCTAATCAAGTGGTAGGAGTTCAAGCTGAGGGCAGGAATTGAATATGCGTCATTTGGAATATCAGGTCTCTTTCTTAGGGGAGGGAGGTGGTCACTAGTGATAGAATTCTATCACTCATAAGCACCAATCAAGTTCCGCCATGTCATCAACCATTTTTCTATCACTCACAACCTTTTTTAGTGGGGGTGGTCATCACTAACCACCACACCCAACAATTTCCCCCCAACCAACAACTACCCTCACAAAACAAAAGAATAACGCGTGAAGAAAATAGCGAAAAATCGAGTCCATGGTGCTATAATGCGTTGAACTTTGAGGCGGCAGTGAATAATCACGCGTTAATGTATAATGCATGGTCCCGTGTGGCCTTACCACTTCACCACTAGCTCATCGTCACAAAGAGAGTTTTATATTATTAAGTTATTTATGAAAATGAAATGATAGGTGTGGCAATCAAATCGGCTCACCTATAAGTCAACGATTTGCATATTTAAGTATTTAACTATACCCAAAAAAATCAACTAAACACGAACAATCTCAAACCAAAAAAAATCAAATGTGATTACTCGGTTGGTCCTGTGTTCATATTGCACATTTGATATTTAACTATGTAAAATTACACAATTTGTTGGTGATATGAATTTTGTAACTGTAATGGTCCTTATCATGAATGACCATAATATTTTTCAGTTTATTTTTGTATAAAATGATCAAACTAGTGAACTACCCTCAATACTAAAAATACCTAATTATAAAATTAGTTGTTGTTAGATCCTTGTTCAATCAGACGAGAATCCCTTTTTTTAAGGTGCATACGCTGTTGTTCAATCAGACGCAGTGTCGTCGCATAGTTTTCTTAAATCATTTGGGATTTGTGAACGTCCAGCTATGTGTTATATAGCTTAAGTTATGTAATGTTGACGCTGGTAGATGCCTTGCCATGACACTGTATGTTTTTTTAAGGTAAATGACAGCGCCTGAAATTTGAAATAGACACAAAGGACAAAACTTGTAATTTACTCTAAGTTTTTTAAGGTAAAGGACAGCGTCTGAAATTAGATGCCTTGCCATGTCGTTGCATAGTTTTCTTAGGGCCATCCTTGTGTAGTTGTGTTACGGGCATTCAACTATTTCGTGACGTATATTAAGTTTTTGAGATTCTCAAGACAAACAAAATGGATGTCATCTACCGTGCTCACGACTCTTTAACATAAAATGAGATCTTTGAAGGATCTTAGCATACAACTCATCAACAATAGAATATAAGCTATTTTTTCTTTAAGAATAGTTATTAGGTACGTCGTTGAATCTTGTGCTTGCTAATCCTGTTTTATGTTGTCAATCTCTTTATTAAACTATTAAACCTTTTGTATTTGCACTCTTTAACTACCACATATTTTTAAGTTATAAGAATGTCATTTCTCTTCACTTCCTAAAAAAGGTTTTCCAAAATTTTGCATAATAAGTTCAAATGTTTATTTATTTATTTTTTTTTTTTGGAAAGACCAACCAAAAGAATTTTATTCAAAGGAAACTAATTAACAGATTGTTAATCAGGCAGATTACATAGACAGAAACAAAAATTAAAGCTATCAAACCCCCATGTAAACTAAATCAAAGTTACACCACATTTCCGACCAACAACTTCCGCCCGACTTGTTAGCCACAAATAGCCGAGGGACTTTATTTCTTCCTTCATCCTTATGAAATTGGCTTGCTTGTTTATGAAAATCCGCTCGTTTCGACACCTCCAGATAACCCAAATCGCAGTTTGTATCACTAAGGACACCGCCTTCCTCGACTTCTTGGAGCCTCTGTTTCGGTTGTAAAGGGTTGCAAAATCTTGAGTTCTAAAACATATATATATCAGGTTTATCCTACACTAATTAGAGATGAAATCCCAAACCTGAACCACAAGACTGCAAGAAGCAAAAAGATGCAAGGCAGACTCCTCTCTCGCATCACACATCCTACACCGAAGATTTAGGATCGGTACATTTCTTAATATTTAGACATAATGAGCAAGTATTTTTAAATATGATTTTACAATTTTTTTAAAGTAACTACAAATTATAAAAAGAAAGAATCTTATCTAAACTTGTTTGTTGATATTTGGTTGGAATTTTTAAGATTCTTTTATTACGAAATATATGTGATGATGAGATCCTTGGTATTTGGATGGTGATGAGTTATCACACATGTGCATGGCTCTAGAAACACCCTTAATTCAATTATTTATGATTAGTCTACTTTCATGTTCAATAGTGACATTTGTTTATAGGACCTACAATTATATGCACCATTAATACTATATTTAAATATTCATATTGATTCACTATGTCGTATTATACTTTACCGGTCCTAATTAGAAACTCATTACGTGTAATAGTATTTAGGGTCGACCCATTATCTAAGTCAATGGACATTTTTTGAGTGTTCATACATGATATTTATATAATATAGGACATTTTTGAGTGTTCATACATGATATTTATATAATATAAATGGTATGTGAAATTGCCTTGTATTAAGGTTGATAGTATCTTTCAAAACTCGATCGAAATATATGTTTTAATCTACGAAAATTTTAATTTTTATAAGATTAAAGTATAACTCAAATTCTCTAGGAAATACTTCATTAATTTGAACGTTTGTTTCCTTATAATATCTAAAACTCAAAGAAAAAAAATACGAAAAGACTTCTACTATTCTCACGTCCCTAAATCTTATTTTTATATCTTTATTCACTCTCTATATATATCTATGATCTATATATATCTATGAAAAAGATAAGTGAAAAGTGAGGTGTGTAGCAATAAACGGGGGAAATTATTGATGGGAATTAAAGGTGAAAGGTACATACAAGGTTTCCTAGGTGATGCCTTTTGTAACAAAATAAGTGAAGGTTTGATTGAACAATTATAGTGTAGCCAAAATGGTCACAAAGACTTGGAAAGAAGAGATTGTTAAAGCCACCAATAATGCATATGGTTTTGACTCACTTCAAAATAATAGGTCCATTACATGAAAATGACTTCTATAAAGTATAAACCTACCTACAATTTCCTCGATCTTTCAATATTTATACACTTTTTACATTTTGTTATTTGCTAGTCTATGGTTTCTATTCAAGTATTTTTTGAATTTGAATTTTTTTTAAGTATAAAGTAGACCGTGTTTTCATGTTTCATTGCATTTTTAATGATTCTTGAATACATAGTGGATACACAATTTTGTTTACGTATATCATTGATATAAATGTAAGATCTTCTCTAACACGAATAATACTAGATAAATGCACCTAAAATAAATATATTTATTATTTAGGGTAACTTTATAAAAATGTAATCAAGTTTGACAACTGTTCCAATTAAGCTACTAAAACTTTTTTTGTTTCTCTAAAGTCACTATAGTTTCATTTGTTGTTCTAATACTATGTAATTATTAGGTTAACAGGTTACCAATGATGATGTGTCAGGTTTCATTATTTTTTTTTTAATTTTAACATGATGTGGAATATATAAATAATGACATGGATTTTTCAATTAATATAAAATTAGAAAATCACTCTTTATTCGAATTTTTTTAAAAAATAATAGTTTTTGGTTTGAATGTTATATATCTTTTTAAGTGCCATTGTAGTGCTTTTTGTCCAATATTTCATGTATATTGATTGGCTTGCTTCAATTGATTAACATCCTTTCAAGTGATCGGATAATATATAGTACACATGTATAGGGTGGGGTTTGATTACAAAATTCAAATTTTTTGAAAAGTATGAAAAGTTATAAAACACACCTAAATCTCACAAATGATACAGTGAAGACTACTAAAACACCATATTCAAACCATAATAATCTATCAAAACTTCAAATACACAATCATAGAACTATGAATATAAAACACAACATGCTAATCAACATAAAACACAAAAATGTTTGTCATTCAATAATCAAAGCCTTATTATCCAATACAAAAAAAAAAAAAAGACACAACCCACATATATGATGTTTTAGTAATCTTTATTTTGTTATTTGTGGGTTTTGAGTGTGTTTTATAGTTGACATTTTGGTGTTTTATGACTTTTTACATATTTAGAAAATTTGGAGAAAATTTGACATTGTAACCAACTCATATAATTATTTTATACAATATATATTTTATATATTAATTTATATATTAATTGTCATCAAAATAAAGAGCGTATTTTATAATATGTGACCATATATACTACAACATAGATCTATTACATGCACTTTCAAATATTCAAATTCTCTATATTCTATTCGTTCTTAATCTTGATTCCAATCCAAACCAGGCCTCACTTAGACAATTGTTAATTTTTTTATGAACGACCAGTAGAACAACTGCTTGGGCTTTCGCACCAACTTTAGTGGTACACGAGAAACCCGGGGTCGAAACCAAGAGACCCTCCATTTTGGGCTAGGTACATCCTGACCCTCAATCCACTCGTGGATAGAGCATCACTAAGAATGGATATCATAGGCATTTAATTCTCACTCAGCCCGCTCCAGAAGAAAACCACACAACCATGGCTACTGTAGAACCTCTAGCCTCACCTTGTTGTATCCTTTGGGGATCAAACCGGAGTCTCTCATGAGAAATCCAGCCTACCAACCACTTGAACCAATGATCATTGGCGGCACCTCCTAAAAACCAAAACCAACTCTCGTTAATAAAATAAAAAATGATAGAACTAACAATGATGATTTTTTTTCATTTTGTCATTCCAACCATTTAAATGGTTCAAGTTATGTTACCAATTCTATCTAAATCACTAATTTGTCTTGATTAGAGTGGCGAAGTTTGTGATTTCTGATTGGTGGATCGAAAACGTATATACCTAAAAATTTCTATAAAACTGGAGGGTCTAAAATGTATATACCCAAAAATTTCTATACGAAAATTTCGAGGGATCGATCGCTCCCTTCCGCCCCACTATGCTACGCCCAGACGTCAAGGTTCAGATCACCGCGTATGGGTAAATAACAACCAGGAGAAAAAAAAATCAGTGTGTTAAAAAAACAAAAAAAAATTGGTAAATAACAAACAAGTAGGGATAGGTCAAAATCAAGGAAAAGGTTGGTAGAAAAGACGAAATGGGATAAGGCCCAGGGTCATTGAATGGGTAAGTGGGCCAGGAAGCCCATTTCTTCAACACGTAACACCTTCACGTGCCTCGTCATGTCCACCTGTCCCTTTTTGGGCTCACATTCCTTTGTTGCCCAGCACCCTTTTGCTGACACGTACACCCACTTACTCACCACACTATCATCACACGTATTATTAAATACAACCCTTGTATTATACTATCTAACTAGTATCAAGTCCCTCTCGCGTTGGGGTGGTGGTGAAAAATCGTGACAAATACACCAATATCACAACACTGTCAGTGACCATTAACGCTGAAGCTACGGTGTGTTAATTGCTAATAAATTGGTCCGAAACGTAAAAAATAGAAAATAATAACTAAGTTGATTTAGGAGCCCCGCGTTACAACAAACCTATCAAACGAGAAAAAAATAGACAGCATAAAATGTTGAGCCAACACACGCACGTTACATCATGTTAACTCGCAAAATTTAGAACGAAACATAAAACAAAACATAAATACGTTGAACCACACACAAACGTTACGCCGTGTTAACTCGCAAAATTTTGAAACAAACTTAAATCAAAAGTTTTGCAAAATATGAAAAGTATAGGACGACCAAAGATGAAAATAAAAAAAATTGTGAGGTTAAATACAACTATGTCAGTTCAGACCAAATTTCAAATTTGTACCATTTACGTCCCTGACATTCTTGAAACATGCAAGTTCCATCCAAAAAAGCATGAGTTAACATCCATTTTCGTCCCTGTCGTTTGTCCAATTATTCGATTCAACCTTAGTTTTTTGGATGGAACTGGCATGTTTCAAGAATGTCAGGGACGGAAATGGTATAAATTTGAGATTTGGCCTGAACTGGCATAATTAGACAAACCACGGGGACGGAAATGGCAATTAACTCTTAAATACAACCCTTGTATTATACTATCTAACTAGTATCAAGTCCCTCTCGCGTTGGGGTGGTGGTGAAAAATCGTGACAAATACACCAATATCACAACACTGTCAGTGACCATTAACGCTGAAGCTACGGTGTGTTAATTGCTAATAAATTGGTCCGAAACGTAAAAAATAGAAAATAATAACTAAGTTGATTTAGGAGCCCCGCGTTACAACAAACCTATCAAACGAGAAAAAAATAGACAGCATAAAATGTTGAGCCAACACACGCACGTTACATCATGTTAACTCGCAAAATTTAGAACGAAACATAAAACAAAACATAAATACGTTGAACCACACACAAACGTTACGCCGTGTTAACTCGCAAAATTTTGAAACAAACTTAAATCAAAAGTTTTGCAAAATATGAAAAGTATAGGACGACCAAAGATGAAAATAAAAAAAATTGTGAGGTTAAATACAACTATGTCAGTTCAGACCAAATTTCAAATTTGTACCATTTACGTCCCTGACATTCTTGAAACATGCAAGTTCCATCCAAAAAAGCATGAGTTAACATCCATTTTCGTCCCTGTCGTTTGTCCAATTATTCGATTCAACCTTAGTTTTTTGGATGGAACTGGCATGTTTCAAGAATGTCAGGGACGGAAATGGTATAAATTTGAGATTTGGCCTGAACTGGCATAATTAGACAAACCACGGGGACGGAAATGGCAATTAACTCTTAAATACAACCCTTGTATTATACTATCTAACTAGTATCAAGTCCCTCTCGCGTTGGGGTGGTGGTGAAAAATCGTGACAAATACACCAATATCACAACACTGTCAGTGACCATTAACGCTGAAGCTACGGTGTGTTAATTGCTAATAAATTGGTCCGAAACGTAAAAAATAGAAAATAATAACTAAGTTGATTTAGGAGCCCCGCGTTACAACAAACCTATCAAACGAGAAAAAAATAGACAGCATAAAATGTTGAGCCAACACACGCACGTTACATCATGTTAACTCGCAAAATTTAGAACGAAACATAAAACAAAACATAAATACGTTGAACCACACACAAACGTTACGCCGTGTTAACTCGCAAAATTTTGAAACAAACTTAAATCAAAAGTTTTGCAAAATATGAAAAGTATAGGACGACCAAAGATGAAAATAAAAAAAATTGTGAGGTTAAATTAGAAAAGATGAAAAAAAACTTTTGGGCTATAAATAAAAAAATCAAAGTAGTTTTGGTTAAAAGTATAATAACGATTTTTTTTTTAATTTTCCTAAACATAAAGTACAACTTCTATGCTACACCAAAGTTTTGCCAATTTATATTTATATTTATAATAGGTAAATAGCTAATATTCTATAAATAGGTTTTAAAATAATAGTCATAATTATTTTGGATCAAGTTTCCTTCAATGAATCTGGTCTATTAAAAACGGCAATTTACTTAGCAAAAACAAAGTAAAGATTTGGAAGACCTCAACTTGGCAGTCTATCATGGTCTCCATGATCCTTCACATCGGCGCCATGTCACTCACTTCTAATCCATCATTCAAAACCACTACCCTAAGGGTGTGGTCATGACCCAAACCACTATTTTCTTATTTTAGTTTACTTTTGTGGAAAAGGAAAATGAAATATTGAAAAAGGAAAGTAGGCTCATGGTTGTCATGGTTTAATCCATGCCAACCATGGTGGATAAAGCAAGGGGATGATGTAACAATCCATTGATGATCCTATGTGGCATTAATGACCCAACCCATACTCCCCACACCCTTTAGCCTTAGGGGCTGGTGGCTACTTATAAATGGTTAATTGCTGAACCAGTAAGATTCTGAACAATTAAGTGCTCAACCAATAAGAGGTCTGAACCATTAAGATCCTGTATAATAAAAAAAAAGGTAATGCACGGTACCCCTGACCGCGGAGGGGATAACCCCTCCCAGGCCGCCACCCGACAAGCCTGAGCCTGGCAGTAAATACCCATGCCGAGCCGACGCCTTGAGGGTACTTTGTTCGCCCCAAGTTTCGAACCCGGTACCTCTAGGTAAGAGGAGGGTGTCGGTGGCCAACTGGGCTACCCCAGCTGGTTAAGATCCTGTATAATGCTTAACCTTTCAAAGACAAATGTCTGACCAATTAAGATTAGAGGTCTTAACCATTCAGACTCTGTATAATACTTAACCATTTAGAGACAAATGTCCGAATCATTCAGACATCTGCTCACGAAACAAACAGTCTGAACCAGTAAAATGTCTGAACCATTAAAAGTCTCATTAAAAGGTAAACAAACAGCCCCTTAGCTTATTTCTCGGTTAGAAAATTTGACAATATACCTAAGAATCACCTAGCTTATTTCTCAGTTAGGAAGACTGGCTATGGACCGAGTTAGTTGTTAGAGAGACGAAGATCCTAATTCCCATTAAAAAAGTTAAACTCCTTATACTATTGGGTTAAACCCGCCACTCTGCTTTGTTTAAAGTTGTCCGGCTGATCCAATGGATCTGGTCTATTAATTTTTTTTACATCGACGTCAGGCTTAAAAGGACCTTATTGATTTTTATTTCAAAAGAAATATCTTCTGAAACAGTCAAACAGATTACTTTTATGGATTTGGATAATTGGATGTTTTTTTTGTGTCACATAAAATATTAGATTTCGGATATTGTTAAGATGTCATCGTCAATCAAAACAAAAACAGACATAAATTTGTTGTGAATACACATAAGAGAACAGGAATCTAGATTGTATAAGATTATATCAATCTCAAGATATTTCTTACTGTTATGCAACGCCAAATCAATGGTGAAACATGTGGCTGGCTCCAATATTGTCACACCACACCACAATGTAGATCAGTAGATGATGGATGAATTGTGCACCGTGCACCTTGTGTTTCCTTGTCTTGTTCGATTTATTTATTTATTTTGTGGGTTTGATTTTTTAGGCAAATCTAGTGATTATTTAAGAACCTATGATGTAATTTGGGTGTTCATCTTTTTATATACTACAAGTCTAGAATGTAACAAACTAACGTATATCCGGAGAAAACAAATGAAAAGGTATATGATACACAATGTGACAATCCGAACGTGATATAAGTTGTGAAAGCTCGCTAATTATAGTACTTGAGAAAACTAAAAGGAGAAATAACTATTCCTTGGAAAAAACAAAACAAAACATGATATGAAAGTGAAATCTAGAGGTGTGAATTTCTGACACGACTCGAAAACATGACACAGACCTAACACGAAATTCGCGGGTTTAGGTTTAGTATAAACGGGGTCGGGTCAGTTTCAGCTTGAACCCGTGAACCTGTTTAGCAAAACGGGTCGGGTTCAGGTCAACCTAGTCGGGTTGACCCGTTTAGCCCATTTCAATTATATTTTATTTTTTACAATATGTATTATGTGATAAATTAACTTAGGTATGTGTTTTATGCATAATTTAACTTAAAAAGAGAGATTGACATAAAGTTTTATAATTAAAATGCAATTATATTATATACAGGTAGAGGATCCTGTAAAAAGTCCAACTTTTGTAAGAAGTGTGAGAAATAATTTGGGAATGACAAGTGTCCCTTATCTTAATTAATTCAAAAGGGTATATTAGTAATTGTCTATTCTTATCAATTAATTGATTTCCAAAGATAACTGCCAAAAATATCAGGCTATATATTAGGGATGTGATTCGAATTGGATTTGTTCTATACATTTAATTGTTTACGGTAAGTTCTTGTTGTAGTGTTATATTCCCCAATCAATAGTGTTATATTATGTACAAGTATCTTTAATCTCCTTTTCATAGTGTTTTATCCCCATCAATATTGTTTATTCTGTATAGTGTCTTACAGTAAACAGATAGTGTTATATCTTTCTATAGTGTTTTATCATGTAATATACTGCTCCTTTCATAGTGTTTTATCCTCATCAATAGTGTTTTATTCTGTATAGTGTCTTACAGTAAACAGATAGCGTTATATCTTCCTATAGTGTTTTATCATGTAATATACTGTTCCTTTTCATAGTGTTTTATCCCCCATCAGCAGTGTTTTATTTATGTATAGTGTCTTACAGTAAACAGATAGTGTTATATCTTCCTATAGTGTTTTATCATGTAATATACTGTTCTTTATAGTGTTATAAAAAGTTGTTGTGAAGGAAATCGAAGAATTTATTTCAGTACGAGAAATTCGCTGATTTTTTAGGAGATTGATGGGGGTTTTGAAACAGTTACCATAAATTCGCTGATTTATAGGAGATTGATGGGGGGGGGGGGTTTGAAACGGTTACCATATTTGAAAAGTTGGAAAAGTCACTATTGCCCTTTAATTTTACATAAGGTTCTTCTAATTAAAACACAATTTACATTTTATACCCTATTGATCTCAACCATTAGATCAAATATCCAATGGTTTAAAACACTTCTTACCCTTCTCACATTTTAGACACTTTTTACCATATCCCTACCCATTATATACATTTGGTGGTAAAGTTTTAATTTTAATATATTAATTTGTGAAAAAAATGAAAATTTAGGTTGGACGGGTCGTGTTCGGGTCAACCCACTAATATTCGGGTCGGGTTCGGGTTCATATGTATGACAAGATTTTCGGGCTCGGGTTTGTATAAAATTTTCAGGTTCGGATTAGATTGGACCCGCCAACCCGACCCAATAATTTGGGTTGGAGGGATATGTTATCTAGAACATTATCAAGTAAAGTTTACAATGTGAAAACGAAAACGAAAACACAATGCTAGAGATGCATATGAAATCGATTTCGGTTCCATACCCGACCTACCCCTCGGTCAAATATCAGGTTGTTACCCAATACTTTGAATGTGTTTGCATCTCGGTTATGCACAAACCAAGTTGATAAAAACCCAAAACAACCAGACCAAACCAAACCAATCCCTTCCCTCTCCCAAAACCAGTTCCATGCCCAACGCAGTTCCACCAACACTCGGTTATTGACATGTTGACTAGAACTGGAACCGGTTTTGAAATAAATTTAGATTTCAAAAGGGGGTGGCGGCGCAACTTGTTGCCCGACTATCTGCCATTGCTTTGTAATTGCCCTTTTTCGATATTGATATATAATATTTCTGATTTGATTTCAAAAAAAAAAAAAAAAAAAAATCAGATTTGTGCACCTTTACACAATGCTACCGGATTCGGATTAGTTTTGCATAATTGCAATTTGGTGCTGCTCGATAGAAAGCCCAACGAGTAATGCATACAGGCCCAGTACATAAAGTCCAATGAAATACTATGTTATTTAAAACTAGCAGGCTCAACCTTAGCCCATTTTGAAATTCAGTTCTTAAGATTTAAGGCCCACTCACATTCGGCTGATGATTTCGGATTTTGTTAATCTGGATACAATATTTTATATTTCCCAAATTAGGGCTCCATATTCGTTATGCAAATTACGCATTCATCAACATCAGAATTTCAGCGCGTTGCGCAAGAACACGGTTGAAATTCGGTACGTATCGCACACCATGATAAATGAATAAATTTTTAAATCAAACAAACTCATATCTATGTAATGTTATTTGCATCGTAACTTGACTTTGGACATCAAAATAATAAGAAAGGTAAAATAATATATGGTAAATAATAAGTAAAGGTAAAACAATATATGGTAAATAATAAAGGTAAATGGAAAAGAAAACAATAGGAACTTGATCGGTTTCAGTGCACTCGTTATAGCAAAGAAAAAGAAACATAAAAATATGTCTAAAAGGCCGCGTTCGTTAAAAAAAACTAAAATAAAAAAGCAGCAAAAAAAAAATAAGAAAAGCTAAAAAAGAAAGAAAACGAAAAGCAAGTGCATGTTAGCAAATCCCAAGGCTCACATTAGCCTATGATCACTATTCATCTTCTCTTGTTTTAGACCATGTGCAGTGATGTAAATTTTGGCGTTTTTCATCCCCAAACACGCCCACCCCCACCCCCTAGGCATTATTGTTCAAAAAACCCCAGGCGTTTTTCAAATCACGCTTTGTACAATTTTGAATGGCCAATCACATTTAATCTTCTTTTTTTTTTTGGCAATAGCTTTTTTTGTTGGGTTTTTTTATTTTTCTTTAATTCTCTACACCCTTTTAACATAATGCCCACATCCCCCCTACACCCATTTTAGAAAAACGCCCAATAATGCCCCTTGTTGACTGTACTGCCACATGGCGGAAAACGCCCAAGGGTGGGGGCATTATTCACCCTTACCCTTACCACTACGCATGGTCTTATATAGAGATAATTAGAGCATTGAGATGGTTCGATCACGTCATAACGTGTTACCACAGTCTCAACTGATCAATTTTCATGAGATTGTGAAAATATCAAATTTATAATCTACAAGTGTTCATCATATGCACATACCACCATCAGAAACATAATAACAACTCACCACCACTACAGTATTAGACCATCATCATCATACTCAGTAAATCCCACCAATAGCAAAGCTAAGGTAGTGTCTGAATGGGTAAGATGTAGACAGCCTTACCTCTAGCCCGTAGAAATAGAGAGGCTGCTTCCAGTGAGACCCCCGGCTCGATAGATATCATATATATTTGTATTCTCTCAGAAGCTTCTTGTTTCAGTCATGGGATCATAATCATAAGCATCCCCTGCCTTAATAAACCGCCCCTTCACACGTTTTCTCACATCAGCTCTCGCCTTTCGTGTTTGATACCTTACTCGCTTCTCAAATCTACAACAAAATTTAGCTCAGAAAACGGCGGTATTCAAATATAAAAAACTAACAACATATTGATGAAGTTTATATGTTACACTCACTTTCGCATCTTCTTTTTTTCCTTGTAACGAAGAACCGCATCACTTCTGGTGGTGCACCAAGGCGGCTCACCCATTGGAGCCACAGAAGAAGCCCCACAATCTTGATATTCACCGCCACTACTCTCGCCAGTTAGACTCGAAAATGAAATATTAGTCTGTTGATGTGCATAACATGGGCTCGGTTCGGTTTTGCAGCTCATTAATGAATCCATCGAGGCTGCGTTACTGCATTCTGGTTGTACCGTATTTGCAGACTCCTAAAACAACCGAAACTTTAGCAAACTACAAATTCATAAATGACAGAACACAAAAACTGATTAACAATTCAAAGTGATTAAGTGATACCTTTGTTTGATCTTTCTTGCCAAACAAGCTATCAATCCCGTCTTTTGCAAAAAGATGTTTTGGGTCGTTATGCCCGACACCAAACATTTCTTCGTAATTCTCGATGTTCATGTCAACTTCATCCATCGTGTAGTCATCGTAGAGCCCATCATCAACCACTTTGCTGGCCTCAATGTTTACCGATGAATCTTGAATCTTGCTGTTTCCCGAAGGTTCTTGTGTGTTGTCATCCACAATGCTCATTGAACCCATTTCTTGCTCACAAGATTCCGACATAAAGAACCAAATCGAAGAAAGTTCGGTAGCTGAAGGGCATCCCGAATAACAGTTCAACGTCTGTCGATTATGCGTACTCGCATCAATATTATCTCCATTATGACTTACCCAATCACAATTCTGACAAAAAGATTGCTTCTCATCCTCACATCTAACGACCGCAGGCTGCGAATTACACACGTCACACACGAGTGTTCTCATGTGGCGTTGGGACAGCGGATTCGCAGAATGAACATCGCGATCACACGATAAACATAAGTAGGCTGCATCCGATCGACAATACACCATTGATCTTGCCTCTCCACAGTAATCACAATTGTAACCCATATTGAAACAAACACACACACACGAATTACGGCGAATCCGACTGCTTGAATCAGGAGAAATGAGAATTTTAATCAGAAAGATACACTTAGACTGCTTCAGAATATGTTCTACAGGGGTCAATTAATGTAACAAGTTGATTATTTATTATCTATAGAAATGAATAATATGCTAATGAAACACAAAACTCATGATATACTAAATAAAAGCTTAAATCCTAGCAAAAAGTGAAGCAGAATCTAGAAAACTAAAGGTAATTAAGATTGATTTGTGGGTAGCTAATATTAAGCAATGAAAATGTAGGGAAATCAATTAATATATGAAGCACAAGTTATAGATGATAAAGCTTACCAAGATTTGGAGAAAAGGAAATCCTTTGATGAGGGCTTTGTAGATTTTCTTGTGTGATTTTTCTAATCTGTTTGTTGTGTGTGTGTGAGTAGTGTGAGGTAGGTGTTGATTTTTATCTGACAACACATCAAGAAATATCTAAAAGAAAGGCAAAAAGTGAAGTTTAAAAGGTCACTTTCTTCACACTTAAAAACTTAAAAGCACATGTTGGTTGGTTACAAATACATCCTTGTAGATATGCCATTTTTGGATTTGGTCCCTCAACTCAAAATTGGTTTGTACTTGAACTATAAAAGAAAGAAACTGAATATATGTTGAGTTGGGTTGGATTGAGTTGACAATACGAACTTTCAAATCTTCCTTATGCACTCTTGAAATATTTAAGAAGAAAATAGAGAGAAAAGTTGTTTGTATTATTATTAGTTTGTCTAAAATGAAAGGTTTCTTAATAGAAATTAGTAAGTTAAACGGTTTGGTTTCAAGAGTTGAAAAGAGATTTATTTGTTACATAACTGATTTGATTGTTTTTTCTAAGTTAAGAACAAGCAAACATTCGTGATAGTAACCGAACGCGTCACAATGTAAGAAACAATAGGGCCAAATTCTTAGTTTATCAAAAAGGAACACAATTTTTAATTTAGAGTTGCCTAACAACCAATCTTGAAAGTAAGTCTGAAATTCTTATTAGTTATTAGTCAATAGTGTATATTTTATAGGTAGAATAGTTAAATTTCTATTTAATGATATCTCCCTTAAAATAAGATACTTGAAAATATATTCTTAGGTTTATTTGTAATGATACATGATTTATGTAATGATAAAAATCTATTAAGTAAACAAATAAATGTAGCTAAGCTTAAGGCATCTTTTTGCTACAACAGTTTCAGTAACTAGCATCTCATAATCTAAGATTTGATTTTTTATAAGGGTGTCGTTGCACAGTTTATTGCCTATTTATCTGCCACTCTATCGTAAATTTCTAAAGGTTTGAAATGAAATAGGTTAGTCATATAGCATTTATAACCATTTTGTTTATTTTAAACTAAAAGAATCTACATCATATATGATGAAGTGAATTCTTATATTAAAGTGCTAAGAAAAGTTTTTCTTATTTTTTTTTTTGAAATAAGCAAATAACAAAGTCAAGTTTTTGACATGTTTAATAAAGTTGAATTAGTAGAGAAAATTACGTTTTGATGTATGTCGAAGGATGACTCTGCAATAAGCCTCTCTTATGAGTGCGGTAATCAAAACATATCTTATCCGTCTAATTAACTAATAATTTGAAATATCATAATAAATAAGTATCAACTATCAACTAAAAAAACTTTAAAATATAAAAAATAAAATAAAAGTGATGTACATCTAATCTAATCTAATCTAATCTAATCTAACTTATAATAAAAGACTTTAAATAATGTCACATTACATTCTCTCATTCAATCTCATAAATTTTATTTATATTTGTTTAATAATTTTATTTTAATATTAATATTAATTAATAACCAATACATAGATATCACTTATTTTTATCTTTATCTTTATCTCAAATTAATAAATAACTTCATTTTTCAATTTAGACCCTTTGTTTTTTTACTTTTAACCTAAAGTTTTTCATCTTTTCCAATTTAATCCAAACTCTTTTTTATTTTCCCAAGTTTTCGTTTCGTTCTAAATTTTGTAAGTTAACGCACCGCAACGTGCGTGTGGGGTTCAACATTTTTTCGTATATTTTTCCCATTTGACTGGCCCATCGCCTCACTTCTATTTTTCTGCGTTTAAAATCAAATCACATGTTATTCGACTAATAAAATCGGGTTATTTTGTCTTTTTCTTCAGGGGTAGAATGGTCCATCTGAATTTATTAATTAAATTAATTATATTAAATGTCCTATATCCTCATAAACGGTCAGATTAATATCATCTTCCCCAAATTATCCTCATAAATGGTCAAATAAAAGTGATGTACAAGCCGAATAACATGTGATTTGACTTTTCGAAGTAAAAGTCAAAGTCAAAGTCAAGGTCAACATCAGGTTGTTATTCAGATCTGTCATTCCTTGCTTAATTATTGCCTTGTACTCCCAGCTCGATGATCTATATGTATTAGTTAACACTACTTTAGACTACGATTTATTATTTATGTGTGAAGTAACAATGCGATAAACGTAACTAAACGCTATTCTACTTAACGCTATCACATCACCATCGCATCGCAACTCGAAACGCAGTTAAAGATATTGATTCTATGTGTGTGTGTTATTATGTGCTTTACTTGTGTGTGCTGATGATATGTCTTGGGATGATATTCGCAAACGCAATCGCAACTCGATCGCAACGCAATCTCATCGCAAACGCTACACGCGAATTTACTTACTTGTATGTTTTTATGTGTTAGTTATGTTATTTGTGTAACTATTGTTTAAGACTATCGCATCGCTTACTCGCCTAAACGCAATGCAACGCTCAACGCACGAAACGAAAGTCGGAAAACTAACTCGCACGCGCTGTCCGATCGAACGACCATTCGATCGAATGGACATCCGACCGGATGACCATCCGATCGAACAGCCGTCTGACCCACATAACCTTCCACCGCCTTTCACCCTCTCACACTATAAATATCCCCTGTCACATCAACTGTTCATTGATGTGACAGCTCCGTTCGACCCACACACTCTCAGCCTCTTTTCCCTCGATTCCTCGCGGTTCTTGTAAGTTCTCTTCCTAAATCTTATACTTCCATCTTCATCACACACTTTCTCATCATCTTCACCATCAAATCCTGCATTTTCACCGTGAAATCATCTGATTTGGGGCTGTTCTAGGGTGACGTCGCCATGGGTTCTCATGAACACTAAAGTGTGACCTCATCTCATCAAGAACGGTTCGGATCTAAGAGATTTTCACATGTTTTTACACTGATTTCAACAAAGATCTAAACACTTTTCATTGTTTTCAAACTATTCTTCAACATTCATCACTTTTTACTCGAAAACCGATGGAATCCACACTCGTTCAGGTTTTCTACTCGAACTCTAGTTGAGAACCGGTCTGAGAATGGATTCCCATCGGAGAAGACGACCGATTCACAGGTTGAACATGAAACTTCATCTTGAACAGTTGAGCCTGATCGAACGAGGTGATTCCCATCCGATCGGCTGAGCTGAACTTGGTGTGTTTCCCGTTGCTTAACATGTCATCATGCAGTCTTGGTTAAACCACAAAACTTTTCAACTTAACTGATTTTACAAGTTTTCAAACGAAAAGGTTACTCGATCGAATAGCCATCCGATCGGACGACCATGACTGTACTTGCAAGTTCCACACTTCAACAATTTTCAAAACTTCAAAGAATAACATATTTCGATCGAATGACTTTATTTATACTACTTTGAAAACTTCAAAAGTTCAACATTTTACAAAACACACCTCCTCGGTCTAATAACCGACCGAATGGTCATCCGTCCGGATGACCATCCGTCCGGACGGTCATCCGACCGAATCAGCCTTCGTCACTCACCTCACTCGACACACTGTTTTATACGTTGTTCAATGCTCACACTATCATTCCATGATCAGGCTAACCTCCAAGCGCTCCCTTCAATCCAAGATTGTGTTTATTTACTAAACACGCTCTGTGAGTATACTCGATCCCTTTTTGCTTTACGCACTTTTGGGTGTTACATACGTTACCTATGTCAAATCACATCAACACACCACGCAAACACTTTTATACGTTAACCGCTCTCGCATGTTATATGTGTTATACGATGAATGCTTGTATGTTATGTTTACACAGTGATTGTTGCCTGACACCTTAGCAACGATGGTACTATAGTTTGGACTCAGCACCTGTCGTGGATAGGGGTTGTTAAGGGTTTTACTTCACATGGTCACAGTGGTGATAATGTGTTGCGCATTCTACAACTCGCAGTCATGTCTGTGCATATGTCATTGTCGATAGCTTACTCGCTTCACATTTCTACGTGTTACATGCTTGTTATGCGTAAATCGCTTTCGCTATACTATATGTTATTAAACTTGTATGCTCACCTTTACACTATGTGTATTGACTTTATTTTTAACGTATGTGACAGGTGTTTAGGATGTTGTGTTTTACTGAACTATGTGGAATCAAGCTAGGGGAGTCTAGAAACAAACTAAATAAAATCTGAGTTGTCGGAACTTCTATTTGTCTTTGAGAACAATATCTGTAATAACTGTTTTTACATTATATGTTGATGGTATGGGACATTCACACTTAAATATATTGTCATTAATAGTTGTTGTGGATTCTCTTGGACAATCTGTTTCGCTCAGTGCCGCGCCCCGATTCCGCCATCAGTTGGGGTGTGACACCTCAGGGACTAAAATGACAATTTACTATTTTTTCTATCTACTCAATCATGTCTTTAGTTGAAAAAAAATAAAAATAAAAAGACTCTAAATAATGTCACATGCAATTCTATCCTTCAACCTCATAAATTTTATTTATATTTGTTTAATAAATTTCGTTTAATATTTATTAATTAATAACCAATATATAGATATCACTTAGTTTTATCCTTATCTTTATCTAAAATTAATAAATAAATTCAATTTTGCAATTTAAACCCTTTGTTTTTTTTTTACTTTTAACCTAAAGTTTTTCATCCTTTTCAATTTAATCCAATTTTTTTTTTATTTTCAATTTTGGTCCACCATACTTTTCATATTTCCCAAGTTTTTCGTTTCGTGCTAAATTTTGTGAGTTAACGCACCGCAACGTGCGTGTGGGTTCAACATTTTTTCGTATATTTTTTCCCGTTTGACTGGCCTGTCGCCTCACATCTATTTTTCTGCGTTTGACAAGTTCGTCCAACACGTGGGTCCTGGATGGACTTAGTTATTTTTTCTATATTTTACGTTTCGGTTTAATTTCTCAGCAACGAACGTGCATGATTCAAAGATTTTACGTCTGCTTTTCGCTCAGCGTTATTTTTTCCCGTTTTTATTTATTTTGTTTTTACGAGCTTTTCCGGTGTTGGTGGTCGCTGACAATGGTATTGTATTGCTACTACTTAATACAGTTTTATGACAGCCGCTGCAACGCAGAGGCTTAATACTAGTATATTTCTTAAAGTGAGATAATTATATAGTTAGTCCCTGTGGTTTGCACAAAGTAACATAGTTAGGTACTAATAGTTTAAAATCACAATCTAGGGTATTAACTTTTCATTTTGTAACGTTTGGAGATATTAACGTTATTTGTAGGTTTAAAATCACATTCAATTAGTACCTAAGTATGTTATTTTGTGCAAACCATAGGGACCAGCTATGTTAATACCCTAGAAGTTAATACCTCCAAACGTTACAGAATGAAAAGTTAATACCCTAGAAGGTGATTTTAAACTATTAGTACCTAAGTATGTTATTTTGTGCAAACCACATGGACTAACTATGTAATTAACTCTATTTAAAGTATATAAAAAGTGTAAGGATGAAATACTTGAGGAACGAAATAAATTTTTTATTTAACTTTTAATTTTTTTTCTATCTATTCAATCATGTCTTTAGTTGAAAAAAATTTAAAAAAAATGTATAGTTACTTCAGTAGAGTAATTATACTCATATATATATATATATATATATATATATATATATATATATATATATATATATGAGAAGGATCCGTTAGGAACCACCCTTTATTGCGAGAACCGGTGTGAACACAAACAGTAATACCTAAAAAAATCTAAAAAACACCAAATTTTGTTTTTACTATTTTTTTGGAAAAATCGTTATATTTCGTTTATAATAAAAAATAAAAAAAAATTCAAAAAAAAAAAAAAATTCGAGTCACAGTTATCCATGCACATGTGCATTTGTATCATTTTTTTGATAAATTCCGTAATTCATTACAAATATTAGACAATTGCACTTTCATTTATACTACCACGTGTAATACACTACTTTTTACGTTAACAATATTAGAAATGCACATGTGCATCTATATGCATGGTTGCAAAAGTCGCTAGGCGCTCCCTAGTCGGATTCGGGAGTACTCAGGAAGTACTTGGCTTAGGCGGAGATTACTCGAGGATTAATTGGCCTGGGAGAACAGTACTCGTGCCTCGGCAGCCTGCCTTGTAGCGAGTACTCGGGGAGTACTCAGAGCCTAGGCGGGACTTTTACAACCATGTCTATATGTATCAACATGAAATAAGGTGTGTTGGTACACTACTTTCTCTTTCATCTATCATTTCATCCATAATACACAAACATGCACATGTGCATTTTTGTCATGTCTTTGAAAAATTCCGTAATTCATTACAAATATTAGACAATTGCACTTTCATTTACACTACCATATGTAATACACTACTTTTTACATTACCAATATTAGAAATGCACATGTGCTGATGTGCATCTATATGTATCAACATGAAATAAGGTGTTTTGGTACACTACTTTGAATACACTTTCCCTTTCATCTATCATGCCATCTATAATACACTACCATTACCTCCTACCATCCGTAATACAATATCATTACCTCCTACCATCCATAATATAACACCATTACCGATATTTTCACTTTATTACATGTATATCAACACCATTTATACCATACAATCATCATATTACATCATAAAGTAACAACTATAGCCAAACCATCAACCACTAGATATAACTAACCAAAAAACATGTATATGGGCCTACTTCTTGATACGTGGTTGCAAACCGGTGCTTGTTATTGTTTAACTTGACGTTTTTACGTAAGTTTTAGTTTCGAATAGCCTACTTTTAATCAAGAATGTGTTTTGCAGGTTTGATGGAGTTTAAGGAGCTTTTCGAGAGCCTTACGGGTCACCGGGTCGAAAACCGGAGCACCGGGATGCGTTACGGATCAAACGGGAGCGTTGGAAGCGAAAAAACAAAAGATCGCAAACGAGAGCCCATCGCCGACGGCCTGGGCCCCGTCGGCGACGCCCTCCAGATTAGCCCGTCGGCAGCATGTGTCCGTATCCAGTCAATCAGGCCGTCGGCCAAAGAATGGTCTTTGGGAACCCGTCGGCGACGGGGTCAGGCCCGTCAGCGACGGGTAGTGGATTTTCAAAACGCGAATTTTGCTGATTTGGGGGTCAAGCTCGAATTTTATTGGTTCTCTTACATTGAATTCGGAAGTTACACTAAAAATTGAGTTTTGAACTTGATCTTGGAGCCTCTTTCACCAACCATTCAATCTCCAATTCCATCTATCACTACATCCAATCCGAATCAAGGAATCATCATCACCATCTACACAATCAATCATTCATTCCACAAACCCTAATCCTTCCACCATCATCATCCATCACCAACCTTCATCATTCACCAATCATCCAATTAAGCTTCAAGATGTCTCCATCCGCATTCCAAACCTCCGGTGATCAAGTTGCATCAACCATGAGCGGCTAATCATCTCGGTTTCACCCCGGTGTAGGTAGTTGTTAATTTTAGGGTTTCGAATTGTTCTTGTTTTAACTTAGTGACAATTTGTATTTGATTTTTGAAACTCTTGATAATAGTGTTACATTTGTTGCGAATTCATGAATTGTCGAGCGATGTTAAAAGTTATGACTTCACGAAACGGTGATATGTAATTGTGCATTATCATTGTTAGGATTTACTTGTGTTGATTACAAAGTGTCTTTTTGTCCGTTCTTCGGGGCGTTGATAGTTAGTAGCACCTAAGTCACGGTACACTAAATCCGTTAATCAAATGCATTTGAGTTGAACTAAAACTTGTAGAAATCCTAGGTTAACAATTACCGAAACCGGGTGTGATTCCTTTTTATTATTATTGTTCTCGTATCCAAATTTCTTGCAATCGTTAAGTAGTAGTTGTTAATTAAGTAATTCAATTTCAGTAGTCCAAATTCACATCTTTCTACTAAACAAAAAAAAAAATACAAAAATATCTGGCAAGCTTCATAATTGTGACAAGTCTTTATAATTCAGTCAAATCCATACACAAACCACATACTCTTCGTGGATCGACCCCTTACTATCACTAACACATTGTTAAGGGTAATTTGGGCTTATAAATATTATCTTTGACCGGAGTGCGACACTCCGATCACTTCTCCATTCAAAATCACAAACTTTTTGTACCAAAACATGTTATATCATGGTTATACCTAATGATGCAATGTGCATTTTGAATATTGGTAATGTAAAAAGTAGTGTATTAAGGATGGAATTGTAAATTAAAGTGCAGTTGTCTATTACGGAATTTGTCGAAGTAATGATACATATGTACATGTGCATGGATAACTGTTACTCACAAAAACAAAGTTTTTTTTGGTAACTAAAAATAGCGATTTTTTATAAAAAAAAAAATACTAAATTTTTTTTGAGTGATTTTTTGATTTTTTTTAGATTTTATTTTGTGTTCACATTGGTTCTCGCGGTTCTCGTAATAAAGGTGGTTCTCGTAATAGGGTCAGGATGTTTGATTGTAAACCGCATTACATCAACATACTTCCTCACTTCAATGGGAGGTCCAATGATGAGCCATATACACATTTAACGGAATTCTCTTCCATTTGTGATACTATCGGGGGGCACAATTTCGCACTAGAGGAAGTTAAGCTTCGGTTATTTCAATTTTCGTTGAAAGACAAGGCAAACAGTGGTTCCTTACACTTCCGGCCAACAGTATTCGAACTTGGGAACAAATGCAACAAGCATTTTTGGACGAATACTATTCTATGGCAAAGACCGACGATGCTAGAGATGAAATTCGGTCGTTTCGTCAACTTTCGAGTGAGCCTTTACATGAAGCATTTACTCGATTCAAAGAGCTAATGAGGAGATGCCCACATCACCAAATAGAAAAATGGGAGTTGGTGAAATGCTTTGTACGGGGTTTGGATGATGCGACTTGGAATCGTCTAGAGTCAACAAGCAATGGTACACTCTTGAGCAATCATGAAGATGATGATTGGGAATTTTTGGAAAGGATGAGCAAGCGATCCAAGGAAAAAGAATCGGCCGATAGAGCAAAAAGACATCCAGTTTCCCGATCACTCCCCGATCTCGATTCCAAAGACCGGATTTCCACCTTAGAACGGGAAATGACCCAACTGAAGAAGAAGAAAGAAGTGAACGCAGTTCAATTCGAGGTTTGTGAGGAGTGTGGCGATATTGGACATAGAGCGGAACAATGTCCAACGGGGTCGAGTGGTTACACTGAAGAAGTAAATCAAGTGTATGGAGATAGAAAACAGCATGACATGAACTCCAACACTTACCATCCGGGTTTGAGAAATCACCCCAATTTCCGATATGGCAACGCTTCAAATCAAATGAACCCGAATTTCCAGTCGGGTAATCAAGGAGGAAGTGGGTCATCATATCAAAACCGTCAAGGTGGTAACCAAGGAGGTTACCAACGAAATTACAACCAAGGGTACCAAGGTGGGTACCAAAAGAATTACAATAACCAAGGCGGTAACGGAAGTGGGTCAAACAACCAAACCGGTGGTGATGACTTGAGTGCCAAGATGGATGCTTTGCTAAACATGCAAAAGGAGACTCACAGTGATGTTAAAGAGATAAAGAAGGCAAACGAGATTCGAGACAAAGCACACGAGGCATTGGCGAAACAAGTGGGTCAACTAGCGGAAGAAGTGGCCCAAATAAAGGGAAGTATGGGGAAGCTTCCAAGTGACACCACGGTAAACCCTAAACATCAAGGGTCGGGCTCGAGACACACACATGAGGTACATTTAAATGAAATTTCTTTACGTAGTGGTCGAGTCATAGATAATGGTGTCAAACCACCATCACCCCAATTTGTTGAAGGGGTGGTGGAAGATGCGAGTGAAGATGAGCGTGAGGATGGTCAAACGGGTCAAAATAAAAATGACTTGAAAAAGAAAAACAACCCACCCATTGGGACCATCCCCGTCCCCAAGGCTAAGGAAAAGGGTGTAGAGGCTAATACCGCCCCTTATCCCGAAGCATTGAAGGGACCCATGAAAAAAGTTGTAAACAAAAGAGGTCCACAACAAGAAGAGTTGTTGGAAATTTTCAAACAAGTCAAAATCAATTTACCTCTTTTGGCTGCAATTAAGTAAGTACCGTCGTATGCTAAGTACTTGAAAGATTTGTGTACCCAAAAACACACTCACAAATTTCCAAAAAAATTAGATTTAACCGAAAATGTGAGTTCGATTCTTTCGGGTGCACTACCACCCAAGCTCCAAGATCCGGGTGCGCCTATCATTTTAATTCAAGTAGGCGATTTTAAAATCAACCGGGCACTTCTAGATCTTGGTGCTAGCGTTAGCATTCTACCGGGTAGCTTATATGACCAATATGAATTTGGTCCACTTCAATCGTTAAACACCACTGTGGTGTTAGCCGATTTGACACCCAAGCTACCCCGTGGAGTTGTTTCGGATGTGATAGTGAAAATTGAGGATTTTTACTATCCGGTGGACTTTCTTGTACTTGATTATGTGGCCAAGGACCCAACCAAACAACCTACGGTGATTTTGGGTCGACCGTTCTTAGCAACTGCAAATGCTCAAATTGACTGCAGAACAGGAACGGTTGACATGACATTTGGAAACCGAAGGTTGAGGTTGCATGTTT
The DNA here is from genome assembly GCF_002127325.2 of Helianthus annuus. Lineage (NCBI taxonomy): Eukaryota > Viridiplantae > Streptophyta > Magnoliopsida > Asterales > Asteraceae > Helianthus > Helianthus annuus. The sequence continues at coordinate 149,408,652 of NC_035442.2, forward strand.
TTTCCGGACTTATGAGCCCTCCAGTTGATGATGAATGCTATATGGCAGACATTGTTGACACGTGTATACCTCTTTGCGACACCGTCCTTTATGGGGAAAACACAATGGAGGATTGTTATATGTTTGACAGGTCACAGGTGGAGGTGGAGCAAAGCATGGACGAGGAAGTAAAGAGTTTGGAGGTGCTTGCGGTTAGAGAAGGAAAACCGACATGGACGCACCAAGTTGAAAGCTTACCGGAGAGCATTGTGTCACACCCCCAAAATCCACCTGCGGAATATCACCGCTTGGGAGCGTGACTGACCAGGATCAAGCCACCAATCATATCGAACATGTAGTTAATGTCAAGTATAATAAATGTAAACCAATTATTCAATACGATTGATGTTCCAACAAAACTTAATTTAAGTAGCGGAAGCGTAATAATGATATCCAATGTATGTAAATAGTTCAAGTGTTGTAAGTATAACATAACATCCACGATCCAATCTCCACAACGACCTGCTCCTCCCTGTGCAAGCTCCATGTGTACCTAATGTCCTGCAAGGCATGTAACAGAGGATCAACAACTAGTTGAGCGAGTTCACAGTTAACAGTTCAGTAATAGTATAGTGTGAGTAGTAGTATGTTCGTTCGTTATGTCGTGTATCGTATTAGTTTCCATCGCGGCCTCCCAGGCAGGTATGCGAAGATATTAGGGGGATGTTCATCCCGTATATTCTAGACTAGGTTTACCTGTATCGCGGCCTACCAGGCAGGTGTGCGAAGAATAGTAAATTACAGTTCGCGGCCTTCCAAAGGCAGGTGTGCGAAGTCAGTCATTGTCACACCCCGCCGAAGGCGGAAACGCAAGGTGCGACCATGAAAGGCTTTCAAGCATACGATAAGCAAACAACTAATATGATTAAGCATCAACGATACCGAAGTTTAAAGTTTACAAACCATAACAATATATCTAGTTTACACAACCCAAATATAATACTTCCAGTTTCAAAACACATACGACCAAAAGTTATATTGTTTATAAAGTTCCTAGGATTTGTCAAGTATATTCCCGATACGATGAGATATACAAGGCAAAACCCCCAAAAGGTATCGTCCATGATGCATGCAACTTCGTAAAGCCACGAACCAAATTTCACTTACCTGAAAATCATGCTTAAAAATGTCAACATAATGCTGGTGAGTTCACAGGTTTAAATGACACAAATGAAACTTAAACTCATTTGATAAAAATTTAGTATGCGTAGTTAATGAAATCACTAAAGTCGAATCATGGTCTTGCAAAAACCGTGATACATGTGCCGACATAAGCCCGTAACCAAACCATAACGATGATGCCTCGCCACATCGTGCACCATGACGATGTCTAAGAATATTTGGACACAATTGCACTCCCACAGGGTCACGACCGACCAGGAGCGGGGCTCGTTAAACCCAATAGATCTATTCGACTGTTCCGCGGTCATTACCACGACTAATGGTTACTAAAGAAACAATAACACGAGGACTTCCGAGCTCTAAAACCAACCAACTTATTCGCACAAAATAGACAAAAAAAATGGATTTCATTCCCACTACCATACCCCGTAACCAAGCATGATTTTCCCCCGATTTAAATAAACATTTAAATAAGTAAAAGGGGCCGTGAAGACTCACAAATTGCGTTCCGTGCGTGTGCTAGCAAAACCAAATGTCCAAATAACTCCCGACCTACACGTGTCCTAATTCAGTAAGACACTAGGTCTATATACGTGTCTACCGGACAAGTCGTTCACCAAACTTGTTTAGACAACGAGATGTTAACCCTTTTAAATAAAATTGTTTAATTCTTACGACGCGTTGGTGGGTGGTTATCCGACAAATTCCCAAGTGTTATTATATTAAGACATATATATATATATATATATTTCATTGATTATCACACAATGTTGAGACCTAGTCCCAAACAACAAATTCAAACCAATAAATATATACTTTACGGCTAAATATCATATTTTATTCACGTGTTTTGACGACCACAAAATCCGTAAGTCGAACTCAACAGAAATGTGTATATATATTTATTATTAAAATAAATATACGCTCCGATTACCATAAACTGTCGGAAAATAATATCTTAAATATTATTTATGTATTTATTGAAACCCCTTTGTTGACACGAATATCTAGCCATAATATATTTTATACAAATTATTTATATATATTTTTTTTAGCAAACCCAAATTTATCTATACAACAATTTTTACTAGCCTCTTTCCAAGTCTCATTTGAAATCCTTATTTTTTTTATCCTAATTCTTGATGAGCGTAACTTGATCATCTTGTCACAAAATCATAAGTTTCGGTGATTTTTATGTTAACCCGATAGCTTAACATACAAAATCACCATTTAACCCATGTTAAATCCCATACTTCAACTTATGTACTTAACATGTTAAAACCTAGTTTAAAATATATTTAAACTTATTTTAAGATAACAACGTGTCATTTTTTACTAATATTCTTTTAACATAACAAACCATATATTAATCACACAAAATCATCCTTACTTTTAAATACCAAGTTTACTACTAAAATACACATAACTTATATTTTAGTCTTTTAAGCTAGAATCTACATCATTCAACAACAGTATTCAACCTCATGCTTCTTATATATTTTTAAACCTATATCTTTAGTATAAAAAAAAAGATTATAACATGATCATCTTTAATACAAAGCTCATAACTTAATAACCTTCAAGAAACAAGCATTTTTGCCACACTAAATCAAACAACAAAACTATCTACACCCACATACATACATACGGTTATATATACACATATATATTTGTATGTCTTTTATATTTCCATTTCAACACTAGGTTAGTTGGGTTTTTTTTAAAAAAAAAAAAACATTAACATCTCGTTAGGTGAACATATCTTGAATGATATATAGTTTAACAAGAAAAACGCAAGAGATTAAACATTACCGCTAGCCTAGCTATGGAAGGTTTCCACAAGATTAGATGATGGGGTTTAGCTAGTGTTTGGGATATACTCCAAGATTAAGCTCCAAGCCTTCCTTATATCTCAAAACCAAGGTGATTTGGACTAGATTTTTAGTGATTTGTTTAACTAAAAAATATGAATATGGAACCCATGGTGTTTTGCCGTAAGTTTGAGAGAAGCAATTGATATGGATGGTGTCTTGCAATTGTAATGTGAAAATAGAAGATATTTGCCTTTGATAAGTTATTAAATAAAACCATCATACTTTTTCACATCATGGCCATACTTACCTTTTCTCTAAATTTACAAGTAAAGCTACAATAATGAGGGTGTAAGGGAATGGCTTCAGACGTGAATGGATGGAGAGTTGGGTTTCCATGATTAGTTTTTGTCATGTAGTATTTGTTATATTCTAAAATATAATTAGCGGTTTAATTGTGGCTTTAATGGGTATTTTAGTTTTGTTTAAAACAAGAATCTAGTTTAATGTTACTAGACAATAATAATAATCACACAAAAGCCCCTAATTTGATGTAAAACCATAACTATAGATGTTAAAACGTTATCGAAATAACATTTACGTGCTAAACTTAATTAGTAAGATGTTTTTTTTTATAAGTATTATATAGTATTGACATCAAACATATAACAATGCCATAAGTTTTAAAGTTCCAGGCATATTGGAACCGTGTCAGCATCTTTTACAGTGTACTGGATAACCCACCAATGCTCGTATTTTTTTTTTTATATATATACCTTCATCACTACACGATAAGACAATACCAAACGACATCAAATGCGAACCCATGCATTTACCCGGACATTGGTAGACTTTATGGACTCAAATAATGATATAACTAAGTCTAAATGCACGAAATTTAATAAATAAATAGTGATTAGATCGTACGGATTAACCTGAAAATTTGCCGGTTGTCACATTCTCCCCCCGTTAAAAGAATTTCGTCCCGAAATTCAAGCCGAGTCATCCCGAACAGGAGTCTTCTCAAACAAATGGGGGTACTTCGTCTTCATTTGATCCTCGCGTTCCCATGTAAACTCAGGTCCGCGCTTGGAGTTCCAACGAACTTTAACCAATTTAATACGACTCCTCCTCAACTTTTGGACTTTCCAGTCCGTAACCTCGACCGGTTCTTCAATAAAGTGGAGTTTGTCATCGATACAGATTTCATCTGTAGGAATGATAAGCGTCTCGTCGGCTAGACACTTCTTCAAGTTCGACACATGGAATGTGTTATGAACGCTACTAAGCTCATCGGGCAACTTTAGTTTGTACGCGACGGTACCAACCTTGCCTAAAACCTCGAACGGCCCGATATACCTCGGATTAAGCTTACCACGCTTACCGAACCTTGCAACACCCTTCCAAGGTGAGACTTTTAGCAAGACTTTATCTCCGACCTCGAAGGTTAAGGGTTTACGCCCAACGTCCGCGTAACTTTTCTGACGATCACGAGCCGCCTTGATACGGTCTCTGATCTGAAAAATCTTGTCCGTGGTTTCTTGAACCAATTCTGGACCAATCAACTGTTTCTCACCGACCTCCGCCCAACACAACGGGGACTGACACTTCCTTCCATACAAAGCCTCAAATGGAGCAGCTTTGATGCTCGTGTGATAACTATTATTATACGAGAACTGTACTAATGGTAAATGAGTATCCCAATTTCCACCGAAATCCATCACACATGCACGGAGCATGTCCTCCAGTGTTTGGATGGTCCTTTCACTTTGGCCATCCGTTTGAGGATGATAGGCCGTACTTAGATCTACGCGAGATCCGAATGCCTTTTGGAAGGAACGCCAAAACCTTGAAATAAAACGGCCATCTCTGTCAGAGATTATAGAAACAGGTACCCCATGTCGTGCCACTACTTCCTTGATATACAATTCCGCTAACGTTTTCATACTGTCCTTCTCGCGGATAGGTAGAAAGTGTGCGGACTTTGTCAAACGATCCACGATTACCCAAATCATGTCATTACCCTTAGATGTTCTAGGTAACTTTGAAATGAAATCCATAGAAATTTGTTCCCATTTCCATATCGGGATTTCAGGTTGTTGTAACAAGCCAGATGGCTTCTGATATTCGGCCTTAACTTTAGAACAAGTCAAACACTTTCCCACGTAGGTCGCAATATCGCCTTTAAGATTGGGCCACCAATAAAATTCCTTCAAATCATGATACATCTTATCAGCACCTGGATGAATCGAATACTTCGACTTATGAGCTTCATCTAAAACTAGATTACGTAACCCGCCAAACAATGGAACCCAAACACGACCCATGAAATACAGCGTTTCATCTTCCTTAGGTTCCAATTGTTGTTCCATACCACGCAAAGATTCTTCCTTAATAAACTCCGGTTTAAGAGCTTCACGTTGTGCGTCACGAATTTGAGCGGTGAGGCTCGTTTGGATTGTTAATCCTAACGCACGAACACGTAAAGTCTTAACCCTTTCTTTCCGACTCAAGGCATCCGCAACAACGTTGGCCTTGCCCGGGTGATACTTTATCTCACAATCATAGTCGTTCAACAACTCCACCCAGCGACGTTGGCGCATATTTAATTCTTTTTGATCAAATATATGTTGAAGACTTTTATGATCCGTGAAAATGGTACACCGTGTACCGTAGAGATAATGTCGCCAAATCTTCAAAGCGAACACCACCGCACCCAATTCCAAATCATGGGTGGTGTAGTTCTTCTCATGGACCTTTAACTGACGCGATGCATAAGCGATGACTTTGTCTCGTTGCATCAACACACAACCTAGACCTTGATGCGAGGCATCACAATAAACCACAAAATCATCCGTACCATCGGGTAGAGACAAAATTGGAGCACCGCAAAGTTTCTCTTTAAGTAACTGGAACGCTGATTCTTGTTTATCTCCCCAGTCAAACTTTTTATCCTTTTGGGTCAAGGCGGTTAAAGGCTGTGCTATCTTTGAAAAATTCTCAATGAATCGTCGATAGTACCCCGCCAATCCTAGAAACTGGCGTATTTCAGTTGGAGACTTTGGTGCTTCCCAGTTCTTTATAGCCTATATCTTGGACGGATCGACATGAATCCCTTTCTCGTTTACTACATGACCGAGAAACTGTACCTCGCGAATCCAAAATTCGCATTTCGAAAACTTTGCGTATAGTTTCTCGTTCTTCAGCAATTCGAGAATAAGCCTTAAATGTTGCTCATGCTCTTCCTTTGACCGCGAATATATTAATATATCATCAATAAAAACAATCACAAATTTGTCCAAGTAAGGTTTGCACACGCGATTCATTAAATCCATAAATACGGCCGGTGCGTTAGTCAAGCCGAAAGGCATGACAAGAAACTCATAATGACCGTAACGGGTTCTAAACGCCGTCTTGGGAATACTCTCCTCTTGAACTCGCAACTGATGATAGCCTGAACGCAAATCAATCTTCGAATAGAAACTAGAACCTTGAAGTTGATCAAACAAGTCATCGATCCTTGGTAAAGGGTACCTATTCTTGATAGTGAGCTTGTTCAACTCCCGGTAATCTATACACATACGGAAGGTTCCATCTTTCTTTTTCACGAACAAGACCGGAGCTCCCCAAGGCGAGAAACTCGGTCGGATGAAACCCTTGTCTAGCAATTCTTGAAGTTGGTTAGATAATTCCTGCAACTCTGACGGAGCTAAACGGTAAGGCGATTTAGCTACAGGGGCAGCTCCTGGGACCAAGTCGATGCGAAACTCGACTTGCCTTTGTGGGGGCAATCCTGGCAAGTCTTCAGGAAAGACTTCAGGGAATTCCCTCACAACAGGAATATCCTCAAGTTTAGGCTCCTCTGTCTTCTTATCAACTACGTGCGCCAAGAATGCGAAACAACCCTTCCGTAGACATTTTTGGGCCTTCATGCAAGTAATAATTCGCAATGGGGTTCCATGTCTTTCTCCATGGACAGAAAGCGTCTCACCATCGGATAGAGGAATACGAATTATCTTTTCATGACAAATCACTTCGGCATGGTTTCTCGACAACCAATCCATGCCGACTATGACATCGAAGCTACCCAGTTGGACCGGTAGAAGATCTATACTAAATTCTTGATTGCACAAGACCAACGTGCAACCCTTAACAACCTCATATGACTTAACCAACTTTCCATTGGCCAATTCAATAGAGTAGGGTATATCTAGCTTGCTTGACTCTAAATTCAACATACGTTTAAAGTCGGTAGATACGAAGCTAAGGTCGGCACCAGTATCAAAAAGAATTGAAGCATAATGATTATTGAGAAGAAACGTACCCGTAACTACGTTCGGGTCCTGACGAGCATCCTTAGCTCCAATCACGAAGGCTCGACCCTTAGCTGGGTTCAACTTAGGACATTGCCGCTTGAAATGATCCTCGGCACCGCACTCGTAGCATCCTTTGTCCTTCTTTGGTAACACCACCCTACAAGTTTCCATTTTGTGTCCCACCTTTCCACACCTTTTACATTTGGCACTTTCACAAGTGCCCACATGATGGTAGTTACATTTGTTGCACTTGGGTAGAGGACCCGTATACTTTCTTGGACCAGAGCTTGTTGCGTTCGCAGTAGCAGAGAAAGCTTTCACATCTTGAGTTTTTGCAGTTTGGTTTGTAGCGTTGTTACCCTTCTTGAAGTTAGACCATTTCCGCTTACCCGAACTCTTTGATTCATTGACTGAATCCTTCTTGTCACTTCCCTTCCTAGTTAGGGTCTCCATGCGCACCGCATCTTCAGTTAAACTAACAGCTAGGCTCACTGCACTTCGAATTGTAGCAGGGTGAGACGAGGTAACCATGCTACGGATTTCAGGTGCCAAACCCCATATATATCGTTCGATTCTCTTGAACTCCGGTGTCACAAGGTAGGGAACTACCCTGGACAAATCATGGAACCGTTGCGTATACCCCGCAACATCAGCGCCGATCATAGATAGATTCCAAAATTCTGTCTCTAGTCTTTGGATTTCAGCTCTCGAGCAGTACTCTTCTCGCATCAATTCCCGAAGTCCTTCCCATGTCATCCCATAAGCGGCCTCATCACCTAATGTTTGAACCTGAAGGTTCCACCAAGTCAACGCCTCATCCAGAAAGAGGCAAGTAACATACATCACCGTTTGTTCCGGGGTACATTTGCTGATACGGATCACCGATTCCGTCTTCTCCACCCAACGTATAAACCCAACGGCTCCCTCGGTACCATTGAAGTTTAGAGGCTTGCAGTCGAGGAACGCCTTATAAGTGCACCCTGGAATGGTAGTACCTCCTGAATTATCAAGATATAATTATTACAAGAATAACATAATCAAGAAAATCCATAGAATGCCATGCAAAACCAACTATTACCAATCACAATGTTCCCACCCGTTCCCGATCCTCCAGGTCCAGAACCTCCGGAGCCTCCAGTACCGCCGCTGGAATCGACACGGTTTGCTTCATACTGTGCAATGGCGGTAGCAATGCGCTGTTCCAACAAAGCTTCCAACTCTGCCTCCGTGGTGGGAAGTTGGTAATTCGGTTGTTTACGAGTATTTCTTCGTTTCGGAGCCATGGTATTCTGATGTAAAATATCAAAAGAATTTTAGACATATATTTCAACAAATATTGCCAACCATGTACGAATATAAGAATACAACCGTTCTTAATAACCATATGATGACATTGACAAGTATCACTAACAATCATGAGTGCACGAGTAATAAAAATTATATGATTAATCACCATCATAATAATTGCAGTGTCATACAAGTACCACACCATAACAACCACAACATCATAATAATCATGAAAAGAACAAAATACAACGCATCAAAAGAAAATACCATAATTTACATATCATTCAAACTTGTTACATTGTTTCGTGAAAGATCCAAAAGAGCTCAAGGCTACATCACCTTGGCTTACAAGTTTAGACAATATACAAAAAGGTAAAATTTCTTCCACGAGCAATCTTCGTAACCAAAAGTAAGATCATCACATCACTACTACTGAGGTGGGGGGTGGGGTGGTCGTGTCTCGAGTGCCGCTCTGACTCTAGCTAAGTCCTCCTCGATAACTCTCATCCCATGAGCGAGTGTAGTCACCCTAGCCTGAACCTCTGAAATATTAGAATCCGTCATACCAAAAGTGACATCGTGGCGTGCTGAAGCTGAGGTGAGGATAATCATCTGTTCGGCGTCGTTGATTCTTCGCTGTCGTATAACATCCAACTCCCTATCAATCCTATGCATAAACACATGTAGGAGCATCTCAATAGAATCTATCCTCTCCTCGAGGGTGGGTGGAAACATGGGAGAACGGTAGTAAGGATCGAAAGGCGACATGGTGGGTGAGGGTCGAGACGGTCCACCCGTCTCGAGCTCTGGGGGCATAGGAAAGTCACCAGCTCGGAATCTCTCAAGGAAAGGGCTGCCTGTAGCGGGACGTGAAGGTCCTCCAATCTCAAAAACAGAAGGAATCTCCCTCCTGGGCTCACTAACTTTCTCATCATCGACATGAGCAAGAATAGCGCGAGACGGTCCACCCATCTCGAGAGTAGTGGGAGCTATAAGCTCTGCAGCAGTGCCACAGTCCGTAGCGTGAGCACTAGGACCTACGGCTCTATGAGCAGAAGAAGATACACTATTAGTAGTGTCGGAAGATGAAATGTCCATGACGGACACAACTGGGGAAGAGACCTCTAGAATCGCAATATCAAACGCCTCGCCCACTCCTATGTCATCGTCGACATGATCAACATGAAACACTGGAACCTTGTCCCCACCAGCAGGGACATCAACACGAGGGACCTCAATCGCAAGGGGAGGGATGTCAATAATAAGGTGTCCATCGGGGTGACCTACGACAACTACACCAGGGACTAGAACATCCCCCAGATCGAGAATATCATCCATCAGCACAGGGCCACCTAAGGCTATTATCTCCCCCTCACCACTAACGCCACTCAGCACATCGACAGACACGTAGTCCGGATCCTCCTCCGGCTCAGTATCCGTCTCCGGCACTACTTCCATAGCGGGCTCATCATCCGACTCCAACTCGATCACCTCCTCATCGGACACGAGGTCAATGATCCCCTCGTCTGAATCTGAAATGTCGATAGGATCTGAAGCTGACGACATCGTGACCTGGCAAGATAATCCGTACAAACACATGTATATATAAATTATATATATGTATATAAATCACAAAACCCTCCACATGAACCAAATAACTTGCCTATACAATATAGACCAAACCATGCATACCCAAAACTCCTTTCTACACTAAGTAGACTAAACCATGAATCCCGCCTACGACTCGTAGACCCAACCATGAACGTGATGCAATGCAATGAAACTTTTCAGGCAAGTGAAAACGTTTAATGCGTGGCACCTAGATACGAGATTATAGTCTAGACTCGAGACCGAATCCTAGTTCGCTATAATCGAGGCTCTGATACCAATCTGTCACACCCCGCCGAAGGCGGAAACGCAAGGTGCGACCATGAAAGGCTTTCAAGCATACGATAAGCAAACAACTAATATGATTAAGCATCAACGATACCGAAGTTTAAAGTTTACAAACCATAACAATATATCTAGTTTACACAACCCAAATATAATACTTCCAGTTTCAAAACACATACGACCAAAAGTTATATTGTTTATAAAGTTCCTAGGATTTGTCAAGTATATTCCCGATACGATGAGATATACAAGGCAAAACCCCCAAAAGGTATCGTCCATGATGCATGCAACTTCGTAAAGCCACGAACCAAATTTCACTTACCTGAAAATCATGCTTAAAAATGTCAACATAATGCTGGTGAGTTCACAGGTTTAAATGACACAAATGAAACTTAAACTCATTTGATAAAAATTTAGTATGCGTAGTTAATGAAATCACTAAAGTCGAATCATGGTCTTGCAAAAACCGTGATACATGTGCCGACATAAGCCCGTAACCAAACCATAACGATGATGCCTCGCCACATCGTGCACCATGACGATGTCTAAGAATATTTGGACACAATTGCACTCCCACAGGGTCACGACCGACCAGGAGCGGGGCTCGTTAAACCCAATAGATCTATTCGACTGTTCCGCGGTCATTACCACGACTAATGGTTACTAAAGAAACAATAACACGAGGACTTCCGAGCTCTAAAACCAACCAACTTATTCGCACAAAATAGACAAAAAAATGGATTTCATTCCCACTACCATACCCCGTAACCAAGCATGATTTTCCCCCAATTTAAATAAACATTTAAATAAGTAAAAGGGGCCGTGAAGACTCACAAATTGCGTTCCGTGCGTGTGCTAGCAAAACCAAATGTCCAAATAACTCCCGACCTACACGTGTCCTAATTCAGTAAGACACTAGGTCTATATACGTGTCTACCGGACAAGTCGTTCACCAAACTTGTTTAGACAACGAGATGTTAACCCTTTTAAATAAAATTGTTTAATTCTTACGACGCGTTGGTGGGTGGTTATCCGACAAATTCCCAAGTGTTATTATATTAAGACATATATATATATATATATATATATATATATATATATATATATATATATATATATATATATTTCATTGATTATCACACAATGTTGAGACCTAGTCCCAAACAACAAATTCAAACCAATAAATATATACTTTACGGCTAAATATCATATTTTATTTACGTGTTTTGACGACCACAAAATCCGTAAGTCGAACTCAACAGAAATGTGTATATATATTTATTATTAAAATAAATATACGCTCCGATTACCATAAACTGTCGGAAAATAATATCTTAAATATTATTTATGTATTTATTGAAACCCCTTTGTTGACACGAATATCTAGCCATAATATATTTTATACAAATTATTTATATATATATTTTTTTTAGCAAACCCAAATTTATCTATACAACAATTTTTACTAGCCTCTTTCCAAGTCTCATTTGAAATCCTTATTTTTTTATCCTAATTCTTGATGAGCGTAACTTGATCATCTTGTCACAAAATCATAAGTTTCGGTGATTTTTATGTTAACCCGATAGCTTAACATACAAAATCACCATTTAACCCATGTTAAATCCCATACTTCAACTTATGTACTTAACATGTTAAAACCTAGTTTAAAATATTTTTAAACTTATTTTAAGATAACAACGTGTCATTTTTTACTAATATTCTTTTAACATAACAAACCATATATTAATCACACAAAATCATCCTTACTTTTAAATACCAAGTTTACTACTAAAATACACATAACTTATATTTTAGTCTTTTAAGCTAGAATCTACATCATTCAACAACAGTATTCAACCTCATGCTTCTTATATATTTTTAAACCTATATCTTTAGTATAAAAAAAAAGATTATAACATGATCATCTTTAATACAAAGCTCATAACTTAATAACCTTCAAGAAACAAGCATTTTTGCCACACTAAATCAAACAACAAAACTATCTACACCCACATACATACATACAGTTATATATACACATATATATTTGTATGTCTTTTATATTTCCATTTCAACACTAGGTTAGTTGGGTTTTTTTTTTTTTAAAAAAAAAACATTAACATCTCGTTAGGTGAACATATCTTGAATGATATATAGTTTAACAAGAAAAACGCAAGAGATTAAACATTACCGCTAGCCTAGCTATGGAAGGTTTCCACAAGATTAGATGATGGGGTTTAGCTAGTGTTTGGGATATACTCCAAGATTAAGCTCCAAGCCTTCCTTATATCTCAAAACCAAGATGATTTGGACTAGATTTTTAGTGATTTGTTTAACTAAAAAATATGAATATGGAACCCATGGTGTTTTGCCGTAAGTTTGAGAGAAGCAATTGATATGGATGGTGTCTTGCAATTGTAATGTGAAAATAGAAGATATTTGCCTTTGATAAGTTATTAAATAAAACCATCATACTTTTTCACATCATGGCCATACTTACCTTTTCTCTAAATTTACAAGTAAAGCTACAATAATGAGGGTGTAAGGGAATGGCTTCAGACGTGAATGGATGGAGAGTTGGGTTTCCATGATTAGTTTTTGTCATGTAGTATTTGTTATATTCTAAAATGTAATTAGCGGTTTAATTGTGGCTTTAATGGGTATTTTAGTTTTGTTTAAAACAAGAATCTAGTTTAATGTTACTAGACAATAATAATAATCACACAAAAGCCCCTAATTTGATGTAAAACCATAACTATAGATGTTAAAACGTTATCGAAATAACATTTACGTGCTAAACTTAATTAGTAAGATGTTTTTTTTATAAGTATTATATAGTATTGACATCAAACATATAACAATGCCATAAGTTTTAAAGTTCCAGGCATATTGGAACCGTGTCAGCATCTTTTACAGTGTACTGGATAACCCACCAATGCTCGTATTTTTTTTTTTATATATATACCTTCATCACTACACGATAAGACAATACCAAACGACATCAAATGCGAACCCATGCATTTACCCGGACATTGGTAGACTTTATGGACTCAAATAATGATATAACTAAGTCTAAATGCACGAAATTTAATAAATAAATAGTGATTAGATCGTACGGATTAACCTGAAAATTTGCCGGTTGTCACATTCTCCCCCCGTTAAAAGAATTTCGTCCCGAAATTCAAGCCGAGTCATACCGAACAGGAGTCTTCTCAAACAAATGGGGGGTAATTCATGGGGGGTATAGGGATCAAACTCGGACCTCATGCTCTAAACACATAAACCTCGGACATGATCAAAGGGACAAGAAACTCGGACATATTAGCTTCAAAGAACTCGGATCTCATGTGAAAATTACTAAACTCGGACCTAAAATACATCAACTAAATAATCCGGTTGGCATCCTATTGGGCCGAATAAGTAACCAATACCCTTGAAGGGCCGCCCACACCTGCCAATCGGAATCACAATCATTTGGTTTAAGATACTGCTTATTTTTGTAAAAATGTGCACCTCAATATAGTAGCCGCCAATTTAAATGATTATCATTCCACCCACCATAACTTATAATGAACCCCATTTTTGGCCGACCCACTTTTATCACATGAAGGTTATTAGACCAATTTTTGACCCAATGGCACACACACACATGTAGTCAGCCGCCCAACTCATCCAATATTCAAACAAATACTTTATCAAAACATGGCCGACATATGTTATTATTGGAACACTTATATTGATTAATGAACTAACAATTTATTGGGGCCAGACAAAGTATAATCACGTGGCTGTCACAATATTGTCATAATACAATCGGTTAGTGGCTGACACATTTATTCATATGATTTGATGTAAACTGACAACACAAGTATTCACATCATAATTACCATGAATCATATCAACCCTAATATAGTATATTACTGATTCTTACACATATCAATGAGTTGCCAATAACTACCGAAATCAATCCTTTCACAGTTCCTACCGCATACGGCTCGCATGAATAGATACCACTCATAAAAATCATGAACCAATGCAAATCACAAGATTCGAAACACCAAGGTTGTCAACCCTAGACATCATCACCATTATACCAGACACATAAATGTTCTAATCGGATATAAATACATGTATGCAGACATATAAAGATCTATTAACAATCACGTTCGAATAAGTAGCAGTTTGGACTAACCGAAGTAGGAAGAACGATGAACTGGATGCTAAGGAGAACTTGGGGAAAAAATCAATAATGCCGGCACACAGATAAAGAAACTCTAGGGTTTTTGCTAAACTCATCATCTTATGCAACTTACTCGGTTATAAACCACAGTTATAACATGTTGGGCCCTGACTGGGCTTCGGCGAAACGGTTGGGCCGGCAAAACGGCTTAAGCTTGGCGAAACAATTTGTTTCGTCGGCTGGTGCTTGGCGAAACGAACACTTGTTTCGTCGAACTGGTTTATGGCGAATCGGTTTGATTCGTCGGGTTCTTTCATGTGTTAGACAGTTTAGGTTTTTCAACAAGTTTCATGATATATTATACAGTAAAACACATAATCTTGTAAATACAAAATACGTTCTATCATATCACAACGTGTACATTACAAGTCAAACAAGTCAAATCACTAAACAGTCAAAGTCAACGTGCAATAAATGCGAAAGTGAAAGTCGAAAACTCGAGTTGTCACACATTGACACTAAACTGAAGCCGTCATTAGTAGAACCTCCGGAAGTTGAGTTGAAGGCATTGCCAAAGCATCTCAAGTATGCTTATGTTGGGGAAGGCAATACCCTCCCGGTTATTATTGCATCGAATTTAACCGTGGAGC
Organism: Helianthus annuus; assembly: GCF_002127325.2. NCBI lineage: Eukaryota > Viridiplantae > Streptophyta > Magnoliopsida > Asterales > Asteraceae > Helianthus > Helianthus annuus. The sequence continues at coordinate 149,423,950 of NC_035442.2, forward strand.
AAGAGAAAAAGTTGATGGAGGTGTTTGTCACCAATCGGGCGGCGATTGGATGGACCATTGCGGATTTGAAGGGTATTAGTCCCTCGGTGGTGATGCACAAAATCATCACAGAAGAGAATGTGACCCCCGTTCGAGATGCACAAAGGCGGTTAAATCCGAACATGCGGGAGGTCGTGAAGAAAGAAGTGTTGAAGTGGCTGGATGCGGGTATCATTTACCCGATCTCGGATAGCCAATGGGTGAGCCCAACACAAACGGTTCCCAAGAAAGTGGGTATACAAGTCGTCAAAAATGACGCAGGTGAAGAGGTAGCCACCCGGCCGGTAACCGGGTGGCGAATTTGTATTGATTATAGGAAGTTGAATACCGCAACATACAAAGATCATTTTCCTTTACCTTTCATAGATCAAATAGTTGAGAAATTGTCGGGGCAAAAATTTTATTGCTTCTTAGATGGTTATTCCGGTTATAACCAAATTGCCATCCATCCGGAAGATCAATCAAAGACTACGTTTACATGTCCCTACGGTACATTCGCATTTAGGCGAATGCCGTTTGGATTATGTAACGCTCCCGCCACCTTCCAAAGGTGCATGATGAGTATCTTCTCCGATATGGTGGGAAAGTCTTTGGAAATCTTCATGGATGATTTCTCAATTTTTGGATCATCCTTTGAGACTTGTTTGGACCAACTAGATAAGGTGTTGAAAAGATGTGTTGAAACTAGTTTGGTCTTAAGTTGGGAAAAGAGCCATTTTATGGTTCAAGAGGGAATTGTGTTGGGACACGTGGTGTCAAGTCGTGGGATAGAGGTTGATCGTGCTAAGGTACAAGTCATATCTACCTTACCATATCCCACGACCGTTAAAGGTGTTAGGTCGTTTTTAGGTCATGCGGGGTTTTATAGGCGGTTTATTAAGGGTTTTAGTGATATAACAAAGCCTTTATGTAATTTGTTGCTAAAATACCAACCGTTTGATTTCAATGAAAATTGCCAAAATGCTTTTAACAATTTAAAAGAGAAGTTAGTGGAGGCCCCAATCTTGCAATCGCCAAATTGGTCTTTACCTTTTGAAATCATGTGCGATGCAAGTGATTATGCGGTAGGGGCCGTGTTGGGACAACGGGTTGACAAGAAACCTGTTGCCATATACTACGCAAGTAAGACTCTTTCGGATGCGCAATTGAACTACACAACCACCGAAAAAGAGCTACTTGCGGTGGTATATGCATTGGATAAATTTCGGTCTTATATATGGGGTAGTAAAGTGATTATTTATTCGGATCACACTGCAGTTAGGTACCTCATGGAGAAGAAAGATGCGAAGCCGAGGTTAATCCGATGGGTGTTGTTGCTCCAAGAGTTTGATTTGGAGATACGGGACAAGAAGGGTATTGAGAATGTGGTAGCGGACCACTTGTCCCGGTTGATGGTAGAAGATGATCCGAAAGCCTTAGAAATCAATGAGTCTTTCCCAGATGAGCATATAATGAAATTAGATAAATTGCCATGGTATGCTAACATTGTCAATTATCTTGTTACAGGTGATATGCCGACACATTGGGATAGACGGAAAAGGCAACACTTCATGTCCCAAATCAAATACTATCGGTTGGAAGAACCGCATTTGTGGAAGTAGTGTGCGGATCAAGTTATAAGGAGATGCATTGATGACGAAGAGATTCCGAGCGTGTTGCAACATCTACACTCGTTCGCATGTGGTGGTCACTTTAGTGGTCACAAAACGGGTCACAAAGTGTTGAATAGTGGCCTTTATTGGCCTACTATTTTCAAAGATGCAAACGAGTTTGCCAAAAATTGCATAGAGTGTCAAAAATTAGGGGGTATCTCAAAAAGGGATGAGATGCCCATGCAACCAATCCTTGTAGTCGATGTTTTCGATGTATGGGGTATTGATTTCATGGGCCCATTCCCCAATTCCTATGGCAATTTGTATATCTTGGTGGCCGTTGACTATGTGTCAAAATGGGTCGAAGCAATAGCCACCAAGACAAACGACCATTCCGTAGTATGCAACTTTGTCCAAACCAATATTTTCTCAAGGTTTGGGATTCCTCGTGTCATCATAAGTGATGGAGGATCTCATTTTAAAAATTTTCGATTTGGAAAACTTTTAAAACGGTTTGGTGTTGACCATAGGATTGCTACCCCCTATCACCCGCAAACAAGCGGGCAAGTTGAGGTGTCAAATAGGCAAATCAAACAGATTTTGCAAAAGACCGTGCGGGCGGACCGTAAGGATTGGTCAATTAAATTGAATGATGCCTTATGGGCCTACCGAACGACACATAAGACACCCATAGGCACTACACCTTACCGGTTGGTCTACGGTAAAAACTGCCATTTACCGGTTGAACTTGTGCACAAATCGTTATGGGCTATTAAAGAGGTTAATGTGCAATATGATGATGCAGGTAAGGAACGGAAGGCTCAAGTTGTGTGAATTGGAGGAGCTAAGGGAGATGGCATATGAATACGCATCTCAATACAAGGATGGAATGAAGAGGGCGCATGATGCCAAGTTGAGAAAGAAAGAATTCGAGGTGGGTCAAAAGGTGTGGCTCTACAATTCGAAGCTCAAATTCTTTCCCGGGAAGCTCCGGAGCAAATGGATGGGACCTTATGTTATCACCCGGGTCGGACAATTGGGTGATGTTACTATCGAGGACCCGAAGGACGGGGTAAGGCAAACGGTAAATGGTCATCGACTAAAACCGTTTCTCGATGGTAACGAGAAAGTGGATGAAAACAAGGAATCGGTGAGCTTCGTGGTAAGTTTCCCGGTTTACGAGGTCGAATGAAAAGGACCGGTAATACTTTGTGTAAAGTTATGTACAATTTTTTTTAATTGTTTGAGTGTTTCGAGGGTAATCGTTTTCAATTCCTACTAACCTCTCGTGATTGTGTGAAGTCCAGACATTCCGAACGGGTCATGAAGATACAAGGTATGTTTTTAGACTTGTTTATGTGTATTGAGGACAATACACGATTTTTTGGGGGGTGGTAGGGCCGTTAACGATGTCCATGTTTAAAAATTCTAACTTATAAAAAATCACAAAAACATTTTTAATAATTTTTAGGAATTTTTAATGTACATAGTCATTTTATTAAATAATCATAAAATTCTCTCTATTTTTCAAAAAAAAAAAAAAAAAACCTCTACCCGTCGGCGACGGGGTGATGACCGTCGGCGACGGGTTCTCAATATCCCCGCCAGCACTTGTTTCCCGTATCCAGACGGTTAACCCGTCGGCACCATCTTGTATTTCCTTTGCCCGTCGGCGACGGGTTGCCAATCTTTCTCCGACGCAGGTTGTTGCTAGGTGTTAAACTCGCGTAAAAAACCCTATTTTACCTAATTTTCAACCAACAAAAGCCAACATTAACCCCAAATTCGGTCCACAACTTTCCTACATCATCCAAAACTCTCAAAATCCCTGTTTTCTCTCTCCCAACATCATCTTTTCCCTTCACCTTCTTCATCTTCTACCTCAAGAACCCTAAACCTTCAAACTACCATAACTCTCTCAAATCTCCATCAATCCAACTGATTTTTGAGTCCATCTTGGGTAATTTTTCAAGACGAAAAGAACCCCCAACACGGTTTTCATCAATTCTTGCTATTTTGCAAGATTTCTGGGCGGGTTACTTAGGGTTTTTTAAAAGGGTGTTCATCAATTTACTTGCTTTACATCTTTTCACTGTTTTTCTTGCTTCAACAACACAAGGTATGGATTCTCTTTAATCTTATGCTTGATTATCATATATGTAATGTTTTTCTTCCGAAGTTTTAAACTTTTTAGTTTAAGAGTAGGTTGTTTAGACAATGTGTGTTGATCTAGCATGATTTTGAGTAAGATTAGTTGTTATGAATGGAATTTGAGCATGTTGTAACCATAGTGAAGTGATTACACTGTTATGAACATTATTGAACATGAAGGTGATGTCGACTTTTGTTGAAATTCTAAGAAATTGTAAGATTAACAAGAAATTAATAAGTTTATGATAAAGTGAGCGACTTTGGAAGTTTAAAGAGGCGATTTTACATTCACTTGTTAATTAAAATGTCAACATTACACCTCATGTTCAAAGTTTGGGAGTTTAATGAAGGTTGAATTTATATTGATGATTGCTTGTTTGTGATTGTAGTTATGGCGGGTGGCAAGAGACAAAAGACTACAGGCCAAGCTTCATCATCCGGGGTTGGTTCTTCTTCCGGTTTAATACCGAAGAAGTAGGAGCAACTAAGCTCCGTGGAGGAGAACGATGCAAGGTTATACAGACAGGATTGGGAGTGGGCGAAGTTTAGAGATAGCCAAAGTGCTAGAATTTGGGATGACGAGAAGAACAAACCGTTGTCGGGTTATCAAGACAGGAAGTTGGAGGCTAAGTTGTGGAAGTGGAAGATGGTGAACGGTGTGAACACTTCAGTTCCCACAAGGATAATATGTGAACGGGTGGTGAACGTAGAAGAATTTCGTCACATCGGGATTGTGCAAATGTTTGAACGTCTAGGATGGGAAAGTGTTCTTGATTGGTGTGAAGATAATACCTCCAGGATATACTTGTCGGAAGTATGTGAATGGTTATCCACCTTGAAGCTCATGAACAAGAATAAATCTCCGTCACAATGGAAGTTGGTGGGAAAGACTACTCGAGGGAACATGACAATGTCCTTCGAGACGATGAATCGTATTGCTCGTTTCGACTCCTTGGGAGTACAAGCATATGATTACCCACCCATCGAGCAGTTTTTGGATAATAATTTGAACAACAACGATGCCGAGCAACTGTTAGATATTATCTAACCGTTCCACAAAGGGGGAGAAATGAAAAGAAAGCAAATGTCGCTTGAGGGGAAGATTCTTCAAGGGATTTCTGTTGAGAACATCTTGGCGAGGTTTGGTGATCGTGGAGGTGTTAGAGTGAGCGACTGTAGGGTGGTGCACGCCTTGCTTTATGGAACCCCAACGTTGTCATGGCGCCATATAGTAATGATGAACACATGGGCTACTAGGGAGTCGTCCCAGAGGCGTTTTATTCCATACGCACGCCTCATTAGCGCCATGATTGTGCAACAAAATTGTTTACCCCTGGAATCACTATGGGTTCCTAAGCCGGTGGAGGAATTTAATTTGGCGTACATGAGGAAGAATTGGAAGATAGAAGTTAAGTTCTCGGGAAATAAGTACGTTGTGACCGATGATTTGGGAAACAAGTTTGAGATCCGTACTTCTAGAGCACCACCAGTAGAGGAAGAAGATGAAGAGATGGGGGAGGAAGAAGAGGAAGTTGAACCCTCCGGTACACAAAGACCAAGGCAACGGTACATGCGGCCACATAGGGAAATTAACGCAGATGTGGCGGGTTTTGTGACCATGAGACGGGTGCCTTCTTACAAGAATTTTGATCGGGGGCAACAGGAGATATATGACAATGTCTCCGCTTGTATAGGTGAAGGAAGGGAGTACAGTCGAAGAAGGGAAACTTGGGAGGGGTCGCATGGATCCGCAATGCAAGAATATTGGGCAGCTCAAGAAGCCCAGAGGGAAAGAATGAACAAGTTTATGGAAGAACAAGAACTGTTTCAAGCGATGCAAAGATCACACATGGAACAGTTGGAAAAAATGCAGGAGGATGAGGCTGCCCGAAGACGGGCATGGGAAGAAGCAGCGGCAGCACGTCAACAAGAAGAAATAGAATTGAACCGACGCCGTTGGAGTGCTTTGTACGTCTCTCAACAAATGGCGATTAATAACACCAAGGTGCTCCATGATCAGGAGCGACACCAAAGAGACTACCAAGCTGGCCTCCCCTATGCTGAGCATTCGGGGTGGACAAATTACTCCGAACTCCCTCACCCACAAGGCCCATCCGACCCGACTCCACACTGGCCCGAAGCGGTAGGGTCTAGCTTTGTCCCGATCCCGTACCAACCACCGCCTCAAGGGGAGCAAAGTCCCCTCGATAACTATAGGGAGATGTTCGAGGCCCTCACTGGTTATCCTTACCAACCCAACCCGCCAATGGATCCAAACGAGCGATATCAGCGGTAGAGGTAAGGTATATTTTATGTTGTTGTTGTTGTTGTTGTATATTTTGTTCCTTTATTTCTTGTCATTTTTATTTAATTTATGTCTAGTTAAATGAACTTTGTGGGTGTGTTCCCTATATAACCCTCACGAGACCTCTCGTCCTCCCAAGCTATTGGGGGGTTTAAAAGGGCTTGTTGCATAAGCTAAATGCAACCGTGATTCCTACGAAAGTGAGTTAGGTTTGTTGTTGTTGTAAATTTTTTTTTCCACAAAAAATCAAAGTAAAATAATGCATGACTTGGTAATATGTTCATAAAAAGGGTAGAACTACGTACTAACAAATTTTGATGGTTGTGAGAAGCATGCTTCTACACAAGGATTAGAATTTGTAGGTACAACATGTTTGCGGGACAACCATTTTTATGAAGAGACGAAGGATATGAGCATCAAGCGATAAAAATCAGGTGCATGTGTTTCTTTTTACTTTGATTGTTAGTTAGGAATAAGTGGATTGTAATATGTATTTTAATTTCCGGGGTGAAAAGTTGGGAAGGTTAGTCGTGTCACATCCCTTGTGCATTCTTAAAACTCTAGTTCTTACACATTGGGGACAATATGTACTTCAAGTGTGGGGATGGGGGAGTAGTAAAAATTTTCAGTTTTACCCATGCATTTAAACACTACACATTGAGGACAATGTTTACCTCAAGTGTGGAGATGGGGGAAAATTTCAAAAATTTTTCAAAAATGTCTTGTTGTCAAAGTGATCTTAAAAGCACAAGTAACCAAGTCAACGAGGGATGTCACAACCCATTTGGTCTTTTGTCATGGTCAAGTTCAAATTAATAAGCATAACGGGTATTTGTCGGGTGGTTATTGGGGAATAATTCGCCTAAGGAACTAGCAATTTATGCATATCACATATCATACCCTTATACGTGAGGTTTGAGCCACTTATATATCATAGATTTACATTTACATGTTTCTTTGTTTGAGTGGACCATTAGTCGCGTATTGTAGAACTTGCAACTTTTGATACGTTTGAGACTATAGACCAAATACAAGCACGAGAATGATTAAGGCATTAGGTAAACCTTTTCTCTTAAAACCATTTTGCTATCCTTACCCGAACAAACTCCCTAGTCGCCCGTTTTGAGCCTAAACCTTTTGTTTGTCCACCCTATAGCCCATAAACCTTAAACCTTTTCTTTCTAAACCCGTGTGATGAAAATTCGATTATAGGAATCGCATTTGTATAGTTATACTTGATTGTTTGCATTGAAAAAAAAAAGAGAGAGAAAAACACAAAAATAAGTGTTAGTAGTTGTCGAATAAAAGGGTGAAAGATTATTGCCCATAGTTGATGTTTATATTTAGTTTTGTTTAATTTAGTGGTTTGTAATAAAAATCGAATTTTCATCACTTTAGCCACTTTAAAAATATCCTATTTCCTACCCTTAGATTAGCCCCGTTACAACCCTTCAAAGACCTTTTGACTTGTGCTTAGTATTTGTGTTCGATGGTGGAGAATGATTGAGTTGCAAGCCTATGCGGGTACGTGTTCTAATCGGTTTTGAGCGATTAATTGTTGAAATGCTAATACATTATACACGTTAGCAAATTTTAAGCCGAGTGGAGAGCACATTGTGAGGGATATGCATGAGTTGTTAGTTTTACGGGCGGGTTAGTCTTGGATAACCATTAGTATATGTGATTATTCACTTAACCGGTAAATATGTGAAATTTGTAAAGAGTTTGAACTTTTGTATGACAAAAAACCTTAACCGCTGTCTCGGGAATGGGATGTGTATTCGTTGTTCGACCCACGTGAAAGTGAAAAACAGATTTGCTTGAGGGCAAGCAAAAGACAAGTGTGGGGATGTGATACGTGGTTGCAAACCGGTGCTTGTTATTGTTTAACTTGACGTTTTTACGTAAGTTTTAGTTTCGAATAGCCTACTTTTAATCAAGAATGTGTTTTGCAGGTTTGATGGAGTTTAAGGAGCTTTTCGAGAGCCTTACGGGTCACCGGGTCGAAAACCAGAGCACCGGGATGCGTTACGGATCAAACGGGAGCGTTGGAAGCGAAAAAACAAAAGATCGCAAACGAGAGCCCGTCGCTGACGGCCTGGGCCCCGTCGGCGACGCCCTCCAGATTAGCCCGTCGGCAGCATGTGTCCGTATCCAGTCAATTAGGCCGTCGGCCAAAGAATGGTTTTTGGGAACCCGTCGGCGACGGGGTCAGGCCCGTCGGCGACGGGTAGTGGATTTTCAAAACGCGAATTTTGCTGATTTGGGGGTCAAGCTCGAATTTTATTGGTTCTCTTACATTGAATTCGGAAGTTACACTAAAAATTGAGTTTTGAACTTGATCTTGGAGCCTCTTTCACCAACCATTCAATCTCCAATTCCATCTATCACTACATCCAATCCGAATCAAGGAATCATCATCACCATCTACACAATCAATCATTCATTCCACAAACCCTAATCCTTCCACCATCATCATCCATCACCAACCTTCATCATTCACCAATCATCCAATTAAGCTTCAAGATGACTCCATCCGCATTCCAAACCTCCGGTGATCAAGTTGCATCAACCATGAGCGGCTAATCATCTCGGTTTCACCCCGGTGTAGGTAATTGTTAATTTTAGGGTTTCGAATTGTTCTTGTTTTAACTTAGTGACAATTTGTATTTGATTTTTGAAACTCTTGATAATAGTGTTACATTTGTTGCGAATTCGTGAATTGTCGAGCGATGTTAAAAGTTATGACTTCACGAAACGGTGATATGTAATTGTGCATTATCATTGTTAGGATTTACTTGTGTTGATTACAAAGTGTCTTTTTGTCCGTTCTTCGGGGCGTTGATAGTTAGTAGCACCTAAGTCACGGTACACTAAATCCGTTAATCAAATGCATTTGAGTTGAACTAAAACTTGTAGAAATCCTAGGTTAACAATTACCGAAACCGGGTGTGATTCCTTTTTATTATTATTGTTCTCGTATCCAAATTTCTTGCAATCGTTAAGTAGTAGTTGTTAATTAAGTAATTCAATTTCAGTAGTCCAAAATTCACATCTTTCTACTAAACAAAAAAAAAATACAAAAATATCTGGCAAGCTTCATAATTGTGACAAGTCTTTATAATTCAGTCAAATCCATACCCAAACCACATACTCTTCGTGGATCGACCCCTTACTACCACTAACACATTGTTAAGGGTAATTTGGGCTTATAAATATTATCTTTGACCGGAGTGCGACACTCCGATCACTTCTCCATTCAAAATCACAAACTTTTTGTACCAAAACATGTTATATCACCTAATGATGCAATGTGCATTTTGAATATTGGTAATGTAAAAAGTAGTGTATTAAGGATGGAATTGTAAATTAAAGTGCAGTTGTCTATTACTGATAACGTATTACGGAATTTGTCGAAGTAATGATACATATGCACATGTGCATGGATAACTGTTACTCACAAAAACAAAGTTTTTTTTGGTAACTAAAAATAGCGATTTTTTATAAAAAAAATACTAAATTTTTTTTGAGTGATTTTTTGATTTTTTTTAGATTTATTTTGTGTTCACATTGGTTCTCGCGGTTCTCGTAATAAAGGTGGTTCTCGTAATAGGGTCAGGATTTAGAGAAAACGGTGGAAAGTGTGAGAACGCTTATGGATCGTCCGATAAAAAACAAACTATGGACTAGATTGGCGCGGTGGCGTTTTCGTAAATAACACGAATTCTATTAAGTGGACGCGCTTCATTAAGGGTAAAAGGGTCTTTACACTTCTATACCAAAACGCCAAACTAATGAATAAAACACCATTACGGGCCAAAACACATCCCTATATAAACAAAACATCCCAGACATAAAAACACACCCCCAGAACCTGAAACGCCATATTTTCTACTATATACCATTCATCTTACAAACGCCAAAATCCCCAAAACATCAAACATACCTACTCAAAAAACGTCATATTTTACTATATACCAATCATCTTAGAAAACGCCAAAACACTCAAACATCAAAGATTCCAAAAAATCGACGTTTCTTTCAGATACACTATTTCCTGAGTAAAACGCCAAAAATGGCAAATATCGTTTCTTGTATATTCAATATTGTTCTACGCCAAGTTTCAGAGAATGCATTCTTCCCTGAGGTGCTGTGACTCAAATAACATTTTGCTGCATGAGATGGACAAATAATAAACAAAAAGATGCTGGGGTCAGACTTATGCCATTTTTTGGTGTTTTGTTATTGATGAATATTATAATGGCATGAAGAGACAAATGACACTGATGAGTTGTTAGAAGATACATATTCAAAAAAAAACTTATGTCATTTTGTCTTTCCAAACGGCCACAAAAACACAAGCATGACAAAGCCAAACCGCCAGTGAACATGTTTCAAAGAAGAAAGAGACTGATGACAAGGAAGATTTGGAAGATGATTTGTTTCAATTTTTTTTAATTTTATTTTTCTGTTGTTTGTTATGTATTTTTCAACTTAGAATAAAAAAATACATTATATTAATAAAACGCCAAACAATCATAATGCTTGTGAAACGCCATAATGCAGTAAAACGCCAAAAACTCCCAAATTATAATAAAAGTAATTTGGAGACGTATTATTAAAAGCTAAAAATGGGAAAAAAAAACGCCAAAAACTACTTAAAGCCATTAAAAACGCCAAACTTGGGAGATGGAAAGTCTATGATCCTAAAAACTCATAAAAATCTGAACAAAAACAGTAAAAATACATAGTAACTGAAAAGACGGCTACTTTATTAATATCATTTATTATAAATAAAATCACGCCTAAACTACGCGCCAAAAATATCCTATAAGAGAGACGTCTCTGCACAATCAACTGATCACAAACCAAAAACAACGCCATATTTCCTAGAAACGATTCACTTTAAAAACGCCAAAAAAATAGTTAAAAAAGCCACAGATGCGGAACCTCGTTTCTTCTATATTGAGTATTGTTCTGAATGAAGTTTCACTGAATGGATTCTTCTCCGAGGTGGGTATCTCTATAAGCTTTTGCTGAATGAGATGGACAAATATTCAAGAAAAAGAGACTGATGACACTGATATGTCATCATGTCACTTTGTTCTTGATGGATATATTGATGGCATGAAGGGATCAATACATTCGAGCAGGCGTTGATCTTCAAGATGCCACCAAACAAGTATATATGAAACCACAGTAAAGGATGCCATAAAAAATAAGCATCTTCTAAAGACGAGCGTTATGTAGGAAAATAAGGATCTACATAAGGTATTCAAAAACAGGTTCAAAACGCTAAAAAGATTAAAGTAGAAGAGGCTGATAACAGTGAAGATTTGGGTGAGAAATTAGATTATAATTTTTAATTTTTTTTTCATTTTCTATTGTTTGTTATCTAATTCTATGTTGTTTATTATCTAATTCTCTACTAATAAAAAAATTGAGTATAAAACGCCAAAAACTACAAACACCAAAATGCCTGATAGTGTGAAAACTGTGAGAACGGATGCTAGCAAAGCACGATGTTGCTATATAAAACGCCAAAAAACGCCAAACAAAGTATTACTGGAAAAATCAACACTAATTGACAGATGAAATTGAACGAAACAGTAATTGCTAAACAGTAAAATGAAGAGACGGTAACATTATTGCCAAACATTTATTATATTAAAAGCTACTACATGGAAATTTGAATTTATTTATTTTTTTCAAAACGCCATAATTGCCTGTCACATTATAGGCCTGTATCCTACATGGCACAACACTTGAAAAAAAATAAACATCAAGAAAATTACTGATGTTTTTTACATTATAGGCCTGTATCCTGATCTAAAAACAATAAAAACGCAAAACATACTTAAAACGCCAAAATATTTACTATGATCCCGATCTAAAAACAATAAAAACGCCGCGTATTTATTAAACGCCAAAAAATGGAAAAGTGATGTGACACACGTTTAAAAAAAGAAATATGAAAGGACAAAAAAGCCCCTCCGCCCTTCTCTATGTCGCGTGACACGTGTTGGGCCAGGATGCGTTCTCACCGTTCTCACACTTTTGAGTGTTTTCTCCTGATCTCGTTTCTCTCTCTCTCTCTCTCTCTCTATATATATATATATATATATATATATATATATGTAGGGTAGGGTTCATGCGAGAATCAACCTTATTGCGAGAACCAATGTGAACACAACAAAATAAACCCACTACACCACAAAAAATATAAAGAAACCTAACCCCCCACCGCAAAAAAACCTAAACCACCCCCACCCCCCGCCCAAAAAAAAAAAAAAAACTAACCCCCTTCCCCAAGCTAAATGCTAAAAATTAAACCATAAAGCTAAACCCAAAAAATGTTAAAAAATCTAAAAAACACACAAAAAAATTATTATTTTTTTAAATCACTACTTTTAGTATCAATAAAAACTTAAAAAGGAGAATTGTCCTGTAATAATCCCAACTAGAGGTCGTTGGTCATTCACAGTCCCACCTTTGAATATTCCCCTCACCAGTATCACTTTTCACATATTTTTCCTACACCGGTCCCTCGTTAAAAAACTTAATAGAGTTAAGTTTTTTCCAAATTACAAACAGATTTTTTAGGGCTTTTGATCAGAACGACGATACAAGTTCGTTGATGTAAAACTTACATCGAAATGGTGCTCCAAATGACTTGATTTTTGTTAATTGGAAATTTAAACACCCGAATTGAAGCGTCATTTTCATCGTTTGGAGCACCGTTTCGAGGTAAGTTTTATATCAATGGACTCATATCATCGTTCTGATCAAAAGCCATAAAAAGTGTTTGTAATTTGGAAAAAACATAACTCTGTTAAGTTTTTTTTTAATGGGGGACCGATATAGGAAAAATAGGTGAAAGTTGGGACTGGTGGGGGTAATATTTAAATGTGGGACTGTCTATGGCCAAAGACCTCTAGTTGGAATTATTACAGGCCAATTCCCTATTTAAAAAAAAAGAAATTTTTAAATTTTTTATAAAAAAACAATTTAATTTTTTAAGAGAAAAATGGCCGGATAGTCCCTGTGGTTTCGCCTTTTTTCACCTATAGTCCCCAACTTTCTAAAATTATCTGAATAGTCCCCAACTTTTCATTTTTTGTTCCGGGATAGTCCCTGGGTCTAACTTCAGTTTGTTTTCTCTGTTAAGAGGGTGTGAAATGACAAAAATACCCTTTCCTTAAAAGGCCAAACCATAGGGACTATCCGGGCATCTTCTTCATTTTTATTTATAAAACCCCACCACCACACTTCATCTTCAACCTCCACCCACCATCACCCTCCTCCACCCTCCACCATCACCACCACAATCACTAAGAAGAATTCATCGGACCTGGAGCCACCGTAACCGCCTGCGACGGAGCCGCCGTAACTGCCGCCATCAAAGCCAACAAACAAAGCACCCACCAGGTGTTTGATAAATTGTCTGAGAGAAAAACAGCAACAAAAGTGATCTTGATTGAAACCCACTTACAGACAAATCAAAGTACTAAACACGAATGATTGATCGACTGTAAGAACTAGGAAAATGGACCTCTTGATTGAAACAAAACTGATTTGTGAAACCAAAGTGTCTAATGAATGTACCTAAAATTGGACAGTTGGAGGTTAAAGAAAAATATGGGTCAACAAAGAACAGCCGACAAAGAAGAAGAAACGCCAAACAGTTTGCTGTAAACTATAATCAATGAAATGTAATTTAATGATTTTAATCTCCTCGAGGAAATAAAGTAGGAAAAATATATGAAATAGGACAAAATGGTTGATATGTGACAGGGTGATTGGTGGGGTGGGGGTGAAAAGATTCAAACGATTAATAGTAGTGACACCTAAATCAGGTAGTGTGAAACCAACCCACAACCAAATCAAATGAAGCCAAACGTTTTTGGAATTACTGTAGCATGTGAGTGGAATTTGAAGAAATTGGACCGGAAAAAAAGTCGCAGAAGACGCACTGTTGGCTTTGATGGCGGTAGTTACGGCGGCTCCGTCGCAGGCAGTTACGGCGGCTCCGTCGCAGGCGGTTACGGCGGCTCCGTCGCAGACGGTTACAGCGGCTCCGTCGCAGACGGTTACGGTGGCTCCAGGTTCGATGAATTCTTCTTAGTGATTGTGGCAGTGATAGTGGAGGGTGGAGGAGGGTGATGGTGGGTGGAGGTTGAAGATGAAGTGTGGTGGTGGGGTTTTATAAATAAAAATGAAGAAGATGCCCGGATAGTCCCTATAGTTTGTCCTTTTAAGGAAAGGGTATTTTTGTCATTTCACATCCTCTTAACAGAGAAAACAAACTGCAGTTAGACACAGGGACTATCCGGGAACAAAAAATGAAAAGTTGGGGACTATTCAGGTAATTTTAGAAAGTTGGGGACTATAGGTGAAAAAAGGCGAAACCAAAGGGACTATCCGGGCATTTTTCTCATTTTTTAATAACGAAAAGTAGCGATTTTAAAATAAATATATTAAAAAAAACTATATGTTTTTTAGATTTTTTTAGGTATTTTTAGTTGTGTTCACATTGGTTCTCGCGGTTCACGCAGTAAAATGTGGTTCCTAACGGATCCTTCTCCTATTATATATATATGGGAATTATAGAGAGAAAACTCACTTGAGTTAAGAAAACTCAAGAAAACCTTATGTAACAAACTTTTTTTTTCTAAAAAATAGGGAATGTAAGTTAAATGTTATCAAACATTTTGACCAAAAAAAAGAACCCAAAAACGGCAATTGGTTTTGTTTATATATTTTTTTTTTGAAAATTCAGTATTTTTATATATACATATATATGCTAAAAAACTGAATTTTCAATTTTTTTATAAAAACCCCTCTCGACGATTTTAGGTTTTTTTAGCTCAAAAAGTTCGATAACATATAACTTACATTCCCTAATTTTTTTAGAAAAAAAGAGTTTGTTACGTAAGGTTTTTTTGAGTTTTCTTGATATCCCTCTGATATATATATATATATATATATATATATATATATATATATATATATATATATATATATATGTGAAGTAGAGAAAGAAAACTCACTTGAGTTGAAAAAAACTCAAAGAAATATATTTGAACATTTTTATAAAGAGAAATGTAAAAAGCGCCGACTATTTTTTTTTAAATGTTCAAAGTTTATATGTTACATTTTCTTGGACATATATATTATGTGACATGGAACTTTAAACATTTTAAAAAAAAACTAGTCGGCGCTTTTTTGTTTTTTTACAAAAATGTTCAAATATTTGTATGTTACATTCCATATTTTTTTAGAAAAAATAAAAATGTTACATAGGGTTTTTACAAGGCTTTTTTGAATTTTTTCAACTCAAATGGGTTTTCATTTTATCTTTCCCATATATATATATATATATAGGATATATAATATAAGTATTGGGAGAAAACCTTTTTAATTGAGAAAACCTAGGAAATTCTAACATCCTGACATTTTTTTTGAAAACATTCACACATGTAATATACATGTTTTTAAAAGTTTTGAGAAAAACAAAACAAAACAAAAAAGCGCCGAGATGATAATTTAGAAAAAATAAACAAGTTTTGCACAACGCGACTATAACATATGTTAAACAAAAACTTGTTTATTTTTTTTAAATCTGGTCGATGTTTTTCTAATTCTTTTTTTTTATCAAAACCCTTAAAAACTGTAACATATGTTAAACAAAAACTTGTTTCCTAGGTTTTCTCAATTAAAAGGGTTTCTTATATATCATTTATATATATAGGGGAAGGTTCATTGGGGAACACTAAAAAAGTGGGAACAACGGGGAACCGACTCAAACAAACTCCGATTGGACTCATTCCAGCGGCGTTGGAACCGGCTCGTCGAACCCTAACTAGGATCTCTTAACCCTAAACCCTAAATCCTAACTCCTAAACTCTAAACCCTAAAGCTAAAATAAGGCTAAAACCTCAGGTAAACCGTAAAATCTAAACTATAAACCCTAAAAGCTAAACCCTAAAGACTAAACCCTAAAGCTAAACCCTAAAGGCTAAACCCTAAAGCTAAACCCTAAACCCTAAAGCTAAACCCTAAAAGCCAAACCCTAATATATTTAGGGTTTAGGGGTTATGATTTAGGGTTTAGGGTTAAGAGATCCTAGTTAGGGTTCGACGAGCCGGTTCCAACACCGCTGGAATGAGTCCAACCGGAGTTCGTTTGAGTCGGTTCCCCACTGTTTCCCACTTTTTTAGCGTTCCCCAATGAACCTCACAATATATATATATATATATATATATATATATATATATATATATATATATATATATATATATATATATATATATAGGTAAAGGATCCTATAAAAAGTGCCCAAAGTGTGAGAAGGGTAAGAAATAATGTGGTGATGACAAGTGTCCTATATCTAAATTAATTCAAAAGGGTGAATTAGTAATTTTCTATTTTCTTTCAATTAATTGATTTAAAGATAACTGCCCAAAATAACTTCCACCCTTTATTATAGGAATTCGATTTTAGGATTTAATCTACGAATCTGTGTAGTGTTATATAATTTTGTAGTGCAACAACCATTCAGAACTGCATAGTGTTATATATTTTTTATATAGTGTTATATAGTGTTACTTGGTGTTATATGGTGTTATAATATGGTTTTTGGTGTTATATAGTTCTGTAGTGTTATATAACTCTGTAGCGCAACCATCAAAAAACACTATATAACACCATCAATTATTAATTCTGTAGTGCAACCACCATTTAGAACTGTATAGTGTTATATATTTTTTATATAGTATTATATAGTGTTACATGGTGTTATATAGTGTTATATGATGGATGCATAGTGTTATATAGTGTTATATTTTTCTGGTAGCATGCCTATGATGGATATATAGTGTTATATATTGTTATATAGTGTTATATGATAGATGTATAGTGTTATATGATGGATGTATAGTGTTATACATTTCTTTGCAGCAGTTACATATTTTTCTATTTTTAGAATTTAGGATCGAGATAATTTAGCAATTAAATTTGATAGCTAGTTTTTAGGAGATTGATGGCGGTTACCATATTTGAAACATTGGAAAAGACACTATTGCCCTTTAATTTTACATAAGGTCTTTCTAATTAAAACACAATTTACATTTTATACCCTATTGTCTCAACCATTAGATCAAATATCCAATGGTTTAAAACACTTCTTACCCTTCTCACATTTTAGACACTTTTTACCATATCCCTACCCTATATATATATATATATATAATTCTTGAACGACAAATGTTGCCCATATTCTACTTTACACAAGTTATTTAAATTTAGGGGAAATGTCACAGAATAGTAACCAAGTTTTAAAACTGTTCTAATTAGGTCACTCATATCATTTTTGTCTCAATTAGATAACTTAACATTCAAATTGAGTCATGTCATTTTTTCCATGTGTCAATAAAAAAATGGAGCATAAGATACCGTGGTCGGATTATTTTAATATATGAAATTAAATTTATTAAAAATAAAAACACTTTAATTATATTAAAAATTAAAAAAACAAGTTACAATCCATGTCATCACTCGACGTTAGCATCAAATAAAAGAGAAAAAAGAAACACAAATCCATATCACCACGGTTACCTATGAAATGGATGAAAAAACCTTAATTTTAATGAAAAATGAATGTTGAGTGACTTGATTGGAACATATTTTAAACTTGAGTAACCTAATTGGAACACTTTAAAAACTTGGTTACTATTCTAGAAAGTTACCTCTTTAATTTACTTCCCTTGTTTAAGTTTAAACCTGAGACATCTCTTACAAAAGATTCGTGTCTCTATCAAGTGGACTAGCCTATGTTGGCCAAAACTTTTATTAGTTTAGTGTTAAGTGATATTTATTTGATCCGCTACTAGAAAATACACATTTCTTGGCGCACATTGTGCGTCATAAAACGGTAACCATGACATCCAAAAGCGTGTCGTTGACATGCATTTGTGTGTCATGTTTTTATGATACACATTTAATGACACGCATTCATGACACTCATTTTATGACACCTTTTAATGACACACATTCATGACACTTTTTAATAACACACGTTCATGACAAGCATTTAAGACACATACGTATGACATTCATTTACGCGTGTCATGCTTTTAATTGTTTAATTTTTTTTACTATAGAATTACTAATTTTCCCTGGATACATGTATAATAACAAAAACAATAAATCTTTTACATAAAACAAATACACACATGTATATATATCTACCAAAACAATCCATTACACAATCATTTGTCAAGTATACTACAAATATTTTAACGTTAACAAAAAAAGAATTGTTTGTCAATACATCGTCAACACCTAAAATACGATTTGTCACTTAAAAATAGAGGTAACCGCATAAGTCGACAAATCTTCGCAAATGTCATCCATATCGGCAGCCGAGTATTCCTCTACTCCTTTCCCAACCTGAGACAACAATTAAATAAAATAAATCTTAAAAATCAGAATTTAATCCTAATATATGAATTTAAGCATCTGTTTGGATATATAAGTACATATTTCTCTAATATACAGACAAAAATATGCCTAAACTTACATTATCATTGCCAAGTATTTCAACTCATTCGTAAGCTATCTCCTTCATTAACTGTATCACACATATAGTAGCCGCATTCAGTACCTCCAGGCTGACATGGACACTACACAATTAAAAATATCAAGAAATGTGAAACCATTGCGATTTAAGTTTAAACTAAAGGGTTTCAATATTTACAATATCATTACAACCACAATTTAAATAAAGGATTAAGTGCTTATCCTAGCGTTAATCCAGATGAGTGTAACCCTTATGTTGGCACCACTTCGTGAAACATACACGGCCATTGCCTTATAAAAAATCCAAATTATATCAAAGTATATTAAGTTTCTAGACCTATAGTTGAAGACTTGAAGTAATATATCTAATAGACATATTAGGCTTTATTAGGTCATGTGAACCGGAAGCTTCAATGGGGTCAGGTGGGATTCCGCCATCGCAATAGGCCGCCACCACCGGAGTTTCACAGTGAAACTCCGGTGACGGAGGGCCACCGCCATGGCCATCTCGCTGGCTCCGGATATCTCCCTCTCTCTCTTCCGGATCTTTCTTTCACTCTTACCGTTCTCCCATCACGTTTACAATTTCTCTTTCTTTTGTACGTGGAAGATGAGAAGCACAATGTGTCACACGTGGAAGTCTGAATGTATCTAAAATACTATTCACATGGTGTATTTTTAATAATAGATTAATTTTGTACAACCATGACATTTTTTTCTTGACACGCATTTAAATGTTATAAAATAAACGTGTGTCATTATTCGCGTGTCAAGATAGATATTGTTTTTTATGACGCTAAAAAGATGACATACAAAAAAGTGTGTCATATATATATATATATTGAATTTTGTAAAACCATGACATTTTTTTTTCTTGACAGGCACTTTCTAATGTCATAAAATGAGCGTGTGTCATTTTTTACATGTCAAGATAAATCTTGTTTTTTTATGATACTAAAAACATGACACACAAAAAATAATGTCATAGACTTATTAAATTTTGTAAACCATTACATTTTTTTTTCTTGACATACACTTTTGAATGTCATAAAATATGCGTATGTCATTGTTCGCGTGTCAAGAGAAGTGTATTTTCTAGTAATAAATTTTTATTAGACTTTGTTGATATTTGCATTATTAATTTTTGACTTCTATGATAAAATGGTCGTGCCATAACAATCAATATACATCTAATTTTATATGCGTGTTTATACAATTAAATTTTATAACTTGTAAATTATAGAAAGATATTTGGATCATGTTTCTATGTGGCGAATCATATCCCGACCATAACCCCCATACTCTTTAGCCTTACGGTTTGATGAGCTAGAATCAATTGCCATTGCTGATGTTTTTCAATTAAATTTAGTTCATACTTCATCATTTTTAAACTTAGAATAAGTTTTATATATTTTATTTCTATATCTATGACTATAGCTCGTCATTTCTTTAACTTAGATATATATTTTATTTCTACTAGTCTTTTACCCGCGCGATGCGGCGGGAGTGGTGATTTACAATAGGATACTCGTTTACCATTAGTTTATCAGTCGTCTCGTAATATATTGTATAGTACTTATGTTAGTTTTCTTATTCGTACAATGCGGTACTCGTTTTCTGTTGGTTTGTCAATCTCTATCTCTGGTGATATATTTTATTAGGATGTTTATGGGGTCCGTTTTTGTAGGTTTTTAGGTTAAACAATTGATAACGTTTTTTTTTTATATAAAAATAAAATCAAACATATGAAAACTAATACCAAACCAAACATAACCCTTACCAACGGTTTGGGTTGATTATGATTTGATTTCACGGTTGAATATTTACTAATCATCTATAAGAAAAAAAAAAACATTGAATGTTAAATAAAAGGTTGCATCATAACCTAGTTTGTTTGCAACATATATAATTTACATGTAATATTAAATATTTGTGTATTTTACCTCTAGCTTTAAGAGTTGTAAAACTCTTAAATGGGAGAGTTTTTTTTTTTTTTTTTTTAAAGAAAAGACCTTACCCTTCAATATGTATTATATAGTAGTATAGTTGTATAAATAAATGACTAATATAATTTGTGATATCAAATAAATTATTGTTTTGAGTTGCCAATTAATCAACCTTGATGACACCCTTTTACAAATCAAGTTGTTTGTATGTTTTAAAAATAAAATTTAGACGATTTCAACTTATTCAATCGGGTTTGGTGGGTTTCGGATTCGGCTTGGTTAGTCATTTGAGAGACCAACTTATTCAACCGGGTTTGTGGGTTTATGTCATGGGGATTTAGTTATTTTCTTGAGCAATGATTTGATGTTTCATTTGTTTTTGAATTTAAATTGAAACGATGGGTTAGTTACTCGATTTTGTTATAGTATTGCTTCAAATCTATATCATTTCAAAGACATTTGGTTTTTGTTTTCAAATGGCCAACATTATGTCTAAGTGATACCATTCAAATTGGTCACCCATCATAAAAGCACAAATTTCAATAGGATTATAGGAAACAATTGTGGACACTCACTATGTTGGAATTGAAACGCCCAACAGTTTGTTGAAACTGAATTCACTCAGATAAACTAAAATAATTGTTAAAAGGGAAATGGTCAAATGAGTTGAACTTGAAAGTCACTTAAAGTGTATTCCCTGAGTGCATAAACCTCTAAATAATTTTAATCAAAAATCAGATTATTATCCGAAGTAGTTTATTTTACATTTAAAGTCAAAGTACTACCACCATATCCACTCCACTGAAGCAAATTGATACCCCGCATTATGATTATAAATTTTCATGAGAACATTTATAGTTACTAAAACCAACCAAATTCCTTAATCTATTTGGGTAACAGCTATGAGGTTGATCATTATCTGTTAAGCAATTGCAGTTACTGTGTTTGACCCTAGAAGTGAACAATGCAGATACTTTAGGGATACATGTTACAAACAAAGCTGGATATAATGTAACCATTCAGTGGTTCCCGGTACCACTGCTATAAGAAAGTATTTAAAAACAAATGATCTTGTAAAAGACATGGTTTGACCTCTTTCTGCTTTTGAAGAGATACAAGTACCACTGCTGTAAGAAGAAACATGACATCGGGACGATCTCTTCCCTCATATTGAAGACACCTTAAAGCAAGTTCCACCACCACAGTTGCATCATCATCAGCATATCGTCCTTCCAAGGATGAATCTATCAGCAGCAGTACGTTTTTCCCTGTATTAAATCCATGCAAGGGATTAGCATATTGACCTTCCATCATATATGTTCATTAAACAAAAAATTAACTGCAATCTTACAATTCCTAATTGGTACGACAACTGATATGCATTGACCAGCCTATTGGAACTGCCTTCGGTTACAGTTCCAGTGAAAAAGATAATCGAGATGAAAAAGGCGTATGTGATGATCTTAATGATTTCTTGCAGGTTTGTGCATTGGAATCACTCAAAAAAGGCCACTCATTGTACATCACTCTCGTCATCTCGATGTTCTTTGAGTCCTTTCAATAGCATGCTTGAATGCAGCTCCAAAACCGAGCCAAATGGGAAGATGAAACCTTGTTTGAGTCCATGAAAATATCCACGGGATCGCTCTAAGTGATTCAATCCCACCACTTGGCTTTCGTTTTGAAGGACGACGCCCGATGTTCATGCGACCGTATTCCAACTCAGGTGTTGCCTGCATTAAGATAACGGGTTAAATGGGCCACACTAAAATGCATAAAACCTCAAAAAACGCTTTATGAAATAAAGTTGAATAATAGTTATCCAATTAAGAAAATAGACAAAAAATATGTATAGCGATAATTCGAAAACAATTACCACGCGGAAGTTTTCGACGAATCGGAGCTCCGGAAAAACTATGGACCGATATTCATTAGTGGCAATGTCTGCCAACTCATCCATAAGTGCGCGCCATTCGGGTTTGGGGAAGATTGATGGATGCATCCCATGTTCAAGTGTAGCCGCTGTGAACCGTTGTAGTGTTCAGAAAACACAAATTCCCCTCCCCAAACGATTGTTCGATAACCTCACCTTGAACAGTGACCCGAAGCGAACCATGGATTGTGTCCGATGGCTGAGACAATATAGCCAAATGAGCTGGACCGCCACCTCGGCCAACGGCCAACGGTACTATGTAGACACATACCTTGGTCCATCAAAGACTCCAGCATAGCATACTTGGTCAGCTGCGTCACGAGCGCAGCCGACTTGGGCTCATAACTCGACGCCTTTGCATAGATTGCGCTCAACTCATCACCAGACGGCACAAAGAAGGCACCATTCACCATTATGTCACCATCTATTCTTCAGTTCCAACCCGACCAATTTCCCTCATCCGTGTCCACTCGTTTAGTCGCCTATTCACGCGTATAAAACAAATTAATAATGTTTTAAAGAGAGATATGTTTGAACTTTGAATTTTTAGAATCTACAGTGAAATTAAGTGTTCTAACATTTATACCACATTAAATGGTAACTTTTGTAAAAGGGACCAACAATGCTACAAAAAGTATCCTGAGTAAGCTTAAAATATGTGCATACGATCTTGTTGCTGAAAATTGGTAAGGAAAATTTATAATCAGAATAAGATCATATTGCATACTTATTAAATAGACCATGAATATCGAGATCATTCTCCCGTAGCTTTGGGCCAGTGCTATACCACCCTACAACATGCTCCTTTGCTGCAACAAACATCAATATGAGCACATAATTTTATAATAGGTAGCTTTATTCAGAAAGGAAAACAAAAGGCGCTAATCAGTAGTCATTGCTGTATTTTTTATAAAATTGAGCATTACCGTTGATTCTCTTAAACATGGAGAACATGGCCTCATGATAGTTGTGATCAAGAAACCATATACTGGGGTCCTTCTCATAAACAACGCGTCTATCATCTGGACCCGTAAAATTCATAAAATTCACAAGAACAAGCACAGTACCTTTTCGAAATCTTGGCCACAAACAGCTTCGTTCTTTTCAAAGTTTACTCCAAGAGCTGGCTCAGGGAGCTCAAAAGGAACTGCTTCTGCTAGAAGAGTGACTTCATAGCTTTCATTTGGATGTCTATAAAGACACGAGTTCTCTTTTTCTGAAACTACCGGTGCACAGATTTAACAAATTAAATAAAGAACATCATAAAGCAATCAGTTATACTAAATTAATCTAAAATTTAGTGTAGCTTTATTCAGAAAGGAAAACAAAAGGCGCTAATCAGTAGTCATTGCTGTATTTTTTTATAAAATTTTCTTGTCCTCAACCACATATATGGCTTTTTTAACTTTTGGCCAGATACCAGTTGAAAACTGATATCGAAGCAGTTCTGTATTCAAAACGTTAGTTATAAGTAAAATTCAACAACATTTGTTTTTGAGTCAGCCCAGTTCGATTGACCCGACCCGTAAAAAATTCACCTTCACAGACGGCAAGGAGCTCCATTAGATGGGTCCAGTCAAAGAGAAGGGTCACTAATACGAACAATGTATTCAGCATCAACCACACCAACCTTCTGCTTCCGGTCACCCTGTAGAGACACGTGATCAAAATCTGAGTCGGTAACAACATAACTGCAGGGAGGTCATATATAGATGGATGAATTTTATAAAAGTGTAATGACTTGCCTGAGCACAATAGCCGAGTTGAAAATCGATGCCCCATGCGTGAATCAAATCATTCTGTTCAGCACAAGCCAACTTCCTATGGCAACAAAAGTAAACATACATATAAAAGTATAATACAAAGACACCAACAAAAAGGGCATGAGTTGAAACAAATAACCTCTGTGAATAAAAAGACCAAACATTCTTAAGGGAGGACTGCAGCCCACAGGAAGCTCCACTTTGCTTAATCCATCCCATATATCTTTCCCATGTTGCACTGTACACTGATTAGACCTTCCAAACCTTTGCCATGCTTGTACCTGGTGTAAGAAACAATAAAATAGTCAAACAATCACTCATTAAAAAGCCTAGGAGCATCATTATGGACTAAATAGAAGATAAATAACAGAAAGAAAATTACCGCTACCATCTCAAAGCTGGACATATGTTCCATAGCTTGCAAACGACACTTTAACTCATGGTTTTGACTCATGAGCCAGCCGATCCCTTTGTATGGCAAAAAACTCAATGAAATATAAGACAACACCAAAATGAAACCTTTTAAAGAGAACTAAACCTTTTATAAACTTAGATAACAATTTCAAATATAGATAAAATCCCCAGATCAATAAATGTGTAGCATCTAAAATTAGTAAAGCATTTAACTTTTAAATCTTCAATTAATACCAAGTTTCCTTAAATCCTTCATTACGTAGCAAAATCCACCCCTATGGTTTCTAAACCAAGCCCAATGGTTGGTGAAAATGATCTTTTTTTGTGGTGTTCATGTCAAATGATGCATCGACTTAAAACGGATCAGGCCAGCCAACTTAAAATGGTTTAGGCCAGGTTAGACTGACAGGGTCAGGCCAAGTTAGACCGACAAACAGTAAGTCCTAAACTAATATTTGAGAATTTTCCATCTGAATTTTCCCCAAAATTTGTAAGTGTTTCAAATCCTTTAAATAAAAGGTCAGCTCTCTCACGTATGAAATCACTAATCAACGTACAACTCTTTGTAGATTAAAAACTACAGGTGGAATACGCATAGCCTAATAGGCAAAAGTGCTCAGCAAAATAATGTATATTTTGCAGTTGAAAAGGCTAGATATTTGACATAAACAATCAAAATACTGTTGTTCTTTTTGCTACAATAATTGACGATCAAAATGCAGCTCTTTCTTTCGATGTAGAACGCAAAATAACTTAAATTTGAATTTCATTTCATTTCAACCTCTATAAAAACGTATCTCTATAACACAAATCCAATCAAACCTATCACAGATAATTCATCAAACAAGTGGAATACAACACATATGCACCACAATATAAGAAGCATTAGAATATAACAATGACATGAAAACGAAGGACATAAAAGAAAATACCTTATAGGCAGTATCAAAGCCAAAATTTGTAAGTGCTTCTTTACATTTCATTCCCCATCAATGGCTCGAGTCTTCAAATTCTTACTCTTGTAGGGTATATATTCGAAATTCTAAACACATAGAAGAAAAATAATCAGCAAGTATTGAAACTATGAGATCTAAATTGTGAAAAACCATAAATCCACCTGGAAGGTGACATCCATATAAAAGAGGTACAATGTTCAAATATGGTGTATACACAACTTACCCTTTAATCAGCCAACATCAAGACTGTTTTCAATTGAAATTTCCTCCCACAGTACACAAACAGGTCCTCAAGACTCGGTCCTAGCAAATCAATAATTAAAACATTATCCTCTCCATCTACACCAGACCATTTTATGGAAGGTATACCGCCTACAAGTGAAAATAAAACATTATAAATCATATCATTCAGAGTGAAATAAAAGATAAACATATAAATCTGCATTGTTATATTACTACCTTCGAGCCCTGTTTCTTAACCAGGTTGTATCCACTCCAATTGCTGGATATGTTCCGCCTGCAACCGCTCCGACCCGTAATCTATCGTACATCTCAATTAATTGGGTTTTCAACCTCCAATTTACAAGTATAAGAATGTTTGCTGGAACAAAAATAGAATGTTTGGTGGAACAAAAATAAGAAGTTATAGGATAAACTTGTTCTCACCTTGAAGAAAGATGGTTCAATAGCTGCCAATGGATCTAATTGTAAACAATAAACGGCATCCATGTTCCCAACAATGATAGTTTAGATGATGAAGATGATACCTGCACCGGTGGTTCAGCCTCCGATGGCTTTATCTTCGCCGAAACCCTAGTCTCCTCCACCAGAGCTCAGGTGTCGGAACCACTGCATTACAACCGGTAGTGGTCACAATGATTACAGAAAATTGTAATAACGAAAGATTTTCAAGATTCCTAGAACAAAGGTTGCAGACCTTCAACGATCTTGTCATGAAACGGCATCTGATGAGAGATCTGGCATGGTGTTCTTGAGTCGTAGAGCGAGAGAGAGAGAGAGAGAGAGGATCTGGAGTTTTGCGAGACATCTGAGTTGTGAGAGAGAAGGAATGGGAAAGGTGGATCCGTGTGAACACAGAAACAGCCGTCAGATTATGATCCGTGTGAAAAAGTGAAAGAAAATGGACGGCTCTTGATGGATCCGGGTGAAGGGTAAAAGTATTGTGTTTCTTTATGCCTTAAGACTTGTACATTGTGCATTGAGGGTGTTTTCAACACATTGTTCAATTACCATTCTGTCCTTCCTATATCCTTATTAAAGTAGTATAGATATCTATAGTTCGTCACTTTTTAAACTTAGAATAAGTTTATATATTTTATTTCTACATCTATATCATGTGTATATGGGTGCATTTCAAGAACAATGTTTTCTTTTAAATCTAAGGCATTCTAGCTGCAAATGTGCGTCAAAACCTGTAACAACGGCGCATCTAACTTTGCTACTATAATGAGTTTCGTAAATGAAAAATACCTCCTCCTAAGTACATCGTGCATCTAACACACTGTAATGATGCATCCAACTTATGTGTATTGATGTGAGAAACTTGCATATTGCAAGTACACAACCATAATCTTTGTAATGCTTTTTATGACTGTTAAACCTTCTAAAAATAACCCTCCTTGTCTCTATATATATGTTTTGGCAACAAATGATTAATTTTCTTCTTATTGTAGACAAAATCATTAGAAAATATACATATCTTAACCATAACCAATACAATTGAATATGAGAAAGCCAACTTCTTATGCAATTGTACCATGTATCCTTCACAGTTTGTAATATTTGTTACTTGTTAGTAACATTGTTAAAGATGGATACATGTGCAGTTTGTAATATTTGTTATCAATATGGTTAAGATGTACAAGAGTTCCTGATTTTGAGAGTTTGGTGACCGGTTTCACAATAAGATTCAATGTTAGTGTTGATACTACCAAATATTATTTCAAACCTGATTTATTGTGATCTAAGTCAACGGCGGTGGGGAGGGTTGGTGAGTTGTATAATATCTTGATGCACGATTTTGATGGGATGGTTACAATACAAACCACATTTATCCTAAAAACCGTAAGAACATATCTTAGCATTTTAAAAAGTTAATCTAGCACATGCTAAAACATCAGATCCATCAAAGTAGTACTTTTGAATTATATTAGCACATGTAAATTACACAAGATAATTGATTTTAGCACATATCTTAATTATATTAGCACTTTCTTTCTCTTGATTTTAGCACATATGTGAATTATATTAGCACGTTTCTTTGTACAAAATTATATCAACACATTAAAAACAAAAGGAGGATCGAAAAAAAGAATTGATTGTCGTTGGCATATAGGGCTGTTCATGAGCCGAGCCGAGCCGAGCCAGGCTAAGCTCGGGCTCGGCTCGATTATAAACCGAGCTGGCTCGGCTCGGCTCGGATTTGAAACCGAGCTGAAAATCTAAGCTCGGGCTCGGCTTGGTTTTAAACCGAGCTAGCTCGGCTCGGCTTGGTTTGGCTCGATTTTATTAAAAAAAACAAATATATACCTCTTAAAATTTAATAGCCTAAAATATTATTCAATAATTTAAAAGAATATATTCAAAATAAGTTCAACCTAATACAATTCAAACCAAAATCAAGTTTAACAACGTAAAATAAGTTTTAATTTCAATAAAATTCAATATTAGTTCATTAATATGGTAATCAATCTTCAAATATGCCATAAATATCAAATTACAAACTTATATACATGTAAATAATAATCAGTTTTTTTTGTAATATATTATAATGTATATAAAATTAAAACTTATTATAAGTAAAATAATTCGAGCTAAACCGAGCCGAGCTACAAAGCGAGCCAAACCGAGCCAGCTCGGCTCGTTACGAGCCGAGCCGAGCTAGGCTCACTTTCTAACCGAGCCGAGCCGGCTCGGCTCACTTTTAAACCGAGCCAAATCGAGCGAGCTTTTTCCGAGCTAAATCCGAGCGAGCTTCGAGCGAGCTCCGAGCCGCGAGCTTTTTGAACAGCCCTATTGGCATAATTATAGGGAATTCGATATAACTGATATCATTTAGGTTATTATTTTATTAATTCTTTATAATTGATTTGGATGCACATATCACTTTTTAAATGATTCTTATAGTTTTTAAACAAAATATGGTTTGTATTTAATTCTAGTTCCGATTTTGATTTACAAAATAAAAAGTTCATTTAACGTTTAGTTTGTAGGGCTAACAATAATTGCATTAAACTTTAGAATAAGATTTCTAGTTTCCCAAAATTGAAAACTGATTTAGAAAACATAATGGCCATTTAACCATTTAACTTTTTTTACTATCATTTTTTACATTTAAGTACCATCTAGATTGCATTTGTAAGGATTTAAATCCACACTAAATTAAACAAACATTATATCACTAGACCACTAAGTCATGTGTCAAAGAGCCACACACTTACTTTTACTTCATTTTGCAATTAAAGAAAATAATAATTGATACAACGACATGTCAAACAACTGGATGCACAAGACACAACCCCTTGAAATTATGAAAATGATATAATCGTAAATTATGGAAATGACATAATCATTAGAAGTGTAGTTGAACTTTTATATTTAAAGTCGGTGTTTAGGTAAATTTAGGATCAATGCGTTGTTGTTTGAAAAATCAGTGTATCATGTCATTCGAATAATTTGTCAAAGCATTTGACGCACATTTTTAATAATGTTAATTTTCATATTGTTTAAAAATTAAATGCTTTTAAAAAATCTTAAGATACGATGATATTAAGTACACATTAATTTTTCCAACATCTTTTTTGAAAAAATTATATCCTTGGTTCTTGTAGTTTCTGTCAAATTGACCAAACTTGTTAAATCAAACAAAAAGAAAACCCGCCTTTTAGGGGGTCTTCTCCGTCAAAGTCGTCGGTTGCGGCAATATCAGATCCGTAAAATTTGCTCGTTTAACTTGCTTTTTTCCGTTAATGTTTATCACTATCATAATCAAAACTATCAACTCATTTGTTTCACGTATAAACTGCAAATTATGCTTATCCGCTAACCCGTTTAACTTCGAAATTCTCACCATCCTCTCAATCTGTTATATCTTTAATTCGAGTTGAAATAAACGCCTCTTGATCCGATGCGACCTCATTCCCACACGAGTTTATAAATAATAAACTTCAAATCCATTTTATATTATAAAAAAATATAAATAAAATAGAAGACATTACTTTAAATTATTTTAGTCAAACGTACTTCATTAAAAAATAGCCTCTCTAATTATCAAATGGTATTTTAGTCAATTTAGCAAGACTTAACAAAAAAGTTAACAAGGTTTAGCCATAATACTCAACATTGTGACAAGGTTTGACCTTAGTACTCAACATTGTGACAAATTAGAACGTTAATACCTGACTTTTGCAACAAAAAATGATTAATACCCGACATTGAAATTTGACAGAAACCACAAGAACTAACGGTGTAATTTTTTCCATTTTTTTCCAAAAGGATTTCACTACTAAGAGTTCATGAAAAGTAATAAAATATAAGGCAAAACTAGTAACTACACTGAACAAAAATGTGGTTAAACCAAAAGACAAAAATATACAAAAACAAAGCCCAAAACCTTATTTGAGCAATTGAGTCACAGTCCATACAATTCAACAAAGGTCCAAGACTGGAAGAATGTTAAGCCAGCCCAATGGGCTCAAAGAGATCTTTGGATAAATTTGAGCCACACAACGTAACTCACTAACTCAAACAATTTGCAATAACAACAAATAAAATTGAGTTAAAATATAAATATTTCAATTCGCTGGAGTTTTTTCACTCAACATGTCCCAATAGATTCGATCTTGAACTTTCAAGATTCATCAAATTACACACAACTCTTTAAATTATGTCTATGTAACACCATTCACATTGAAGCCTCTATATTAATATATTCTATATAATATAGAGGAGGAAATAGAGGAAACAACAAAAATCCCCACTATATTGGAATCTCTATAATAGAGAAATTTTTATAGATATTAAAGTAAACTTCTATATTTAGAGGCTCATGTCCAAGCCTCTATATATTAATTGTGAGTGTGTTGGAAAGAGAAACAAATAATAAAATAAGTGATTGTGAGTATGATAGAGAGTTGGATGTGGGAGGTTTTTGAAAAGTAAACATAATCTAGAGAAATATGTTGGTTAAATTATATAGATGAAGATAAAGGCTCCGATGTGAATGCTCTGACATTCGGAATACTACCGGGGCGTGTTCCTAAAGGAAATGTATTTCTTTTGACATCAATGAACCGATTGATTGCAAAGTATATGCCGTATTGCAACATATTTAGAAACTTGCATATATACGAAAAAAAAAAGGAATGCGTCACCTGTATTGAGGTATAAGAATGAGAAAAAATTGTGAAATCGACATGTTTGCCTGACTCCTCAGGTGCCATATAAGAAGAGTAGTCAAAACCTTGACATTATTTTCTTAAATGGCATCCAGGGAGCCAGGCAAATCAATCAACCCTCTTAACCTTTTTGTAAATTTATGATCAATCACCAATGCAATCACATGTTAAATAGATTTCAAACCTGCAAACAAGATAAGATGATTTTACCATTCTAGCGACGGACATAATGTATTCGTATGAATAACATATATACACATCAAAGTAAATAAACAAACAAACTTACCCACACGAAAGTATAATCTTCAAATCCATTCTACCACATTACACGTTTATTTGTAGCTTTTGCTTGTAGTCAGCAACCCGTATCTTTTATTATATATAATGGTGTGCATGTATAATTGACATCTGTGGAAATCGATGTTTTGTGAGTTGAGAATAAGGTTAGGGAATGATGGGTATTTAAGGGTGGGTCGAAAGTGATAGACAAATAATAGTCCAAAAACAAGTGTCAAAAGAGGTGGTCTAAGGCGGCAAAAAAAGCTTCATTGTGCAAAATTATGGGATCAAATACAAAAAATCTCATTTGTTTGGTTACCAATATTTGAATTAAGATTTACAATATTATTATTATTATTATTATTATTATTATTATTATTATTATTATTATTATTATTATTATTATTATTATTATTATTATTATTATTATTATTATTATTATTATCATTTTTAGAAATCTAGGTAGTATGATCTTTTTAGAGATCCAAGATAAACTACTAGATACATTAACAGATTTAGGGATGTAGGGATTGTTTGATAACTTCTGAATGGTTAATTGCTGAATGTGTAAGAGACCTGAACCATTAAGTACTGAACCAGTAAGAGGTCTGAACTATTAAGAGTCAGTATAATGCTTAACTGTTCAGAGGCAAATGTCTGACCAATTCAGATTAGATGTCTTAACCATTAAGACTCAGTATAAGGTTTAACCATTCAGAGATAAATGTCTTAACCATTCAAACATCTGCTCAAGAAAAAAACAGTCTGAACCATTAAGTGCTGAACCATTAAGAGTCCCATTAAAAGCTAAAACAACCCCTTAGAGACTTAAAATATATTTAAAAATTTAGATCTTCTAAAATTAGAATATACTATAATAGTAAAATATATGGGATATTCTTTTAACTTTCTGTATTCGTATGATATATTGTTGATCGTAGACAACCTTTTTAGAAGAGCATATATAACGCAGAGAAGAACACTCATCCAGATCTGAGGTGGCTTCTAGATCTGAGAACTCGAACTGAGTTCTGACAAGTATGTGACGAGGAAAGGTAAAAGAGATAAATGTGACGATCCGAATTGGTCCGGAGATGAAGATGCTCTAACTATTCAAAAACGTTTTTTTTTTCATTAGCAATAATAAACTTAAAAGTAACTTTTATGTACTACGTAATTAAATATATGAAGGGGTATGGTCCCAAAAAGTCGCGCTAACCTCCACCAGGTTGCGCATGGAACCATACTCCTTATTTCAGAAAGCTTATTAATAATATCCACGCGCGACTTACACACGTTGTAGTTTGTCCCGCGCGAGGCAAGGCTCACAAGAGGCCCAGATATCAGCACTTAGCATAAAAACAACGGAACAAATGAGCATGCTAACCCCGCGCGGGTTAGTTTGTTGTCCAACAAGAGCCACTCAGTAGGGAAGCGCACGGCTACCTACAGTGGTACATAAGGTACAAGTGGCAGTAAAAGGAGCCAATGAGCGTCTAGCAGGCCCTGGTCAATCGTGCGCCACGATCGCCTGACGAGAAGTACACAAGGACGCCTACGTGGCACCAATCAGAGGACGGAGACAACTGTCCCACGATCTCCACTTGTCTGCTGATGACAGAAGGACAACAAGGCCGACAACAATGACACGTGGCTCCAATCAAGGTGCGCCAGCACCGACGAACGTCTAGAAGCCACTAAGCGGTCGACGCCAGTGAGACAAAGAGCATATCCGTTTTGTTGTCCGCTTCTGGCCCAAGGCCCATCAGCCCATAACCCCTTACACCTCTCCGGCTATAAATAGAGACCTCATTCCACAGGTTAAAACATTCTATTCCCTCGTCTCTCACTCTTTACACTTAATTACTCTCAAAGCAGTCGCTTATTCTCACGCCGGAGCCTGGTTAAGAGGGAAACCCCCACATTCCCCTCTTAACGAGTAACGGTGTTCTGTTTTGCAGGATTGATTACCAAGTCGGAGCTCAAATATCCTTAAGAAGATTAACCATCATGAAAGGAACATAAACCAATCTAATTAACTCCCTAATTAGATCACTGTTTCTTCATTGGCGCCCACCGATTTTTTCTATAACCACCCTCATCTTCTTTTATTTGAGCCTTTGACACCTCTTTCTTCCTTCGACTATGACTGGTCAAGGAATCATCCCAGAGTTCGGTTTCGGAACCAACTCTAACACGGCGTTGGGCGAAGGAATCCAAAACTTCCAAGCCCAACAAATCGAAGAAATCGGCGAAGTTGAAATCAACAATACTGGTGGTCCGCGCGGGAGCTTCACCCGCATCACCCAAGTGGTCACCCCAGGGAACGGAGAAGGACCTTCGAACACAGCGCCACCTCAAAATGTATCTGCATTACTTGGCTTACCAGAAGGCGAAACCCCAGCCTCGTGGTATGCCAAGAACATCGCCACTATCAATGCAGCATACCAATCGCTCATCGCGCAGCAAGCAGTTTTGACGGCAGAACCGTCCTTGGTCACCCCTCAGAGTCAGGGGGTGCGCCAAATGCCCCCACCAGCCAATATACAAGGCAGAATCAACAGGCCTCCCCCTACAAGACGTTTAAGCGCACAAGACACGCGCGATACAAGAGGGGAAACGGATAGTTACTACGACTATCCGTCGAACCTTCAACGAGGCCCTGTTCACAGCCGGCTCACGCCGCGCAACATGAACAACGAATGGGAAGAAACGGACCCATATGATCCCACATGGGAAGGTGACGAAGAATCGTCAGTCTTTAATCGTTTACCAAAAAACCATGAGTACTACAAGCCAAGACAACACATTGGCTACACAGAAGAAGCTGAAAGAGATTTCCGCCTGGCGTACAGACCAGCGGAAGCTGCGGAACACTCCAAGTTTATCCCGAAAATCGCACTCGCGCCGCTTTCATGAGAGAAGCTACCCCCAACTGTTGGGAAATTCAATGGGTTGACTGACCCAGACGATCACGTCAGAACGTTCACGAGTGTGGGCTGCATGGGAGGTTGGAACATGCCCATGTGGTGCCACCTGTTCATTCAAACTCTTACCGGAGCGGCTCGCGCCTGGTTTGACAGCCTTCCGCCTGGGAAGATTAAATCATGGACAGATTTCAAGACGCAATTCTTAAGCTACTTTAGCCAACAACGTCGCTACCAACGTGACACAGCCGAAGTAGAAGATATTTGGCGAAGAGATGGTGAAGGTCTGGAGGACTTCATCACGCGTTTTAACAAAGAATGTCTGGAAATAGGCGGCGTCAGTGAGCAACTCATGCGCTGTCACTTCAAAAAGGCTATACGCTGCGATAGTCTCATTAGAACCATCACAGGCAAAGATGGAATGCCAAAGGAGTGGGATAAACTAATGGAAGCCGCAAAAATCGTCGCGCAAACTGAGGAGTCCCTTGCTGGTGGAAAGGGCTACTACCCAGAAGATCGATTTTCAAGAGGAAGTACGCGCGATAACAACAACAAGCGTAACAAATATAAGAGTCATGACTGGAAGTCTGAGAGACCAAGAGGCCGTGACGACAGGCCGCGCTACAGAGAAGATGCGCGAGAAACGATTGACCGAATCGGTTACAAGAAGGCGGTCAGAGACGACAATCGTGACAAACACTGGACTCCGCTCACGAAAACTCCAAAGGAGGTATTGATGACGGAGAATGTCGATTTCAAGGCGCCCAGACCAATGACAAACAAGAAAGGGCAAGACCCCAACTTGTACTGCGATTTTCACAAAGATTCAGGGCACCTAACCGACGACTGTTCTAGCTTGCGCCAAGAAATCGAGAGAGCGCTCAAAAGCGGTAAGCTAAGCCATTTAGTGAAGAATGTACGCAAGGAAACCCGTCAACTCCAGCTCCACGATGAAGGGAACCACAAAAAGGTCCGACGACTAGAGACTCACATGGTCAACGGACCCAGGTACAGCGCGAAAGAGAAAGGCAAACGCCCTTATGAACCTTCTTGGCAAGAGCAGCAAGTTATATTTCCGGTAGTGCGCGGCGGACCTCGCGCCACACGTCCTGTGGTCATCACCGGCATAATCGGGCATTATGAAACTGACTACATATTCATAGACACGGGAAGTACTGCCGACATCATTTACGAACAGTGTTTCAATCAGTTGGACGAAGAGGATAAAGCGCGACTCGAACCTGTCGATTATCCTTTGTCTGGATTTTGCAACGAGATGGTTTTTCCTCTCAGACAGATAAGTTTTCCCGTCACGCTCTCTGACGGGAAACACTCAAGAACAACAAATGTGAACTTCATGGTAATGCCAGTGAAATCGAGGCATGATGTGCTTATTGGTAGGGAAACACAAGGCGAGTTAAACATGGTGACTTCAACGCCTCATTCTGCGATAGGTTTCCTAACCAAGACAGGAGTAGCAATCATATATGCCAAGAAAGAAGTAATGTCAACTGAAGAGCTGCGCCCAACAAAGGCGGCGAAGGTCTCCACGACCGAGCCAGAGAAATGGATTTTAAACCGAAAATACCCTGAGCAGACTGTGACAATTGGCCACGCCATTTCGACAGACATCAGAACACGTCTAAAGCAACTGCTGTTTCGAAACATGGATATATTTGCCTGGACACCGGCAGACATGACCGGTGTCCCGCGCAACATCACCGAGCATTGCTTAAACACGTACCCATCTGTCGAGCCAAAGGTACAAAGAAGGCGCAGCCTAGGGGCAGACAAGACAAAAGCATTGAACGAGCAGGTATGTGAGCTGCTCAAAGCCGGGATCCTGCGAGAGGTAAGATATCAGAGTTGGGTGGCGAACCCCGTGATGGTCGAAAAATCAAATGGCGGATGGCGCATGTGCGTAGACTACACTGATCTCAACAAGGCGTGCCCAAAGGATTGCTATTCCTTGCCTGAGATTGATAAAAAAATAGATTCTCTCGCGCCATACCGATGGAAGTGCTTTTTGGATTGCTACAAAGGATACCATCAAGTGCAGATGAAGCTAGAAGATGAAGACAAGACAGCGTTCAGAACGGATCTTGGAATCTTCTGATGCCTTTTGGCCTGAAGAATGCAGGCGCGACATATCAACGCTTGATGGACAAGACCTTCGCAGGTGACATCGGAAAGCATATTGAGGTTTATATCGATGATCTAGTGGTTAAAAGTCCCGAGGAGGACCAAATGTTGAAAGACATCGAGAAAACGTTCAACTCATTGCGCAGCGTAAATATGAAGCTAAATCCAGCCAAGTGTTCCTTTGGCATGGAAGAAGGGAAGTTTCTAGGCTTCATTGTCACAAACGGCGGTTTCAAGGTGAATCCAGAGAAAGTACAAGCTATAGAACGAATGCCCTCACCGAGAAACATCAAGGAAATGCAACGACTAGCCGGCCGGCTGGCCGCGCTTAATCGTTTTCTCTCCAATCACGCCGCAAAGTCGTATCCCTTCATCAGCACGTTGCGCAATTGTGTGAAGAAGCAAGAGTTCAAATGGACCCCGGAAGCCGAAACAGCTTTTCAACAAATGAAAGCGTGTCTGATCGAACTCCCTACCCTGACTGCACCATTTGAGAAGGAGCCTCTCGTACTGTACTTGTCCTCCTCGGATAAGGCAGTAGGGTCAGTATTATTGGTCGACAGAAACGGGGTACAAACCCCGATCTACTATGTCAGCAGGGTACTCACTGACCCAGAAACAAGATATTCCACAATGGAAAAGCTGGTTCTTGCGCTACTACACGCCTCCCGAAGGCTGCGCCGATACTTCACAGGCCATGTGATAACTGTGCTTACAAATTTCCACATTGGCACCATACTACAGAAGCCTGAGACATCAGGCAGGTTGGCAAAATGGGCCATTGAACTGGGCGGCCATAACATCTTTTACAGGCCGCGCCCGGCCATTAAGGGGCAGGTCCTCGCCGACTTCATCACAGAAGTGCCGACCGATAAAATCAAGGAGTGCGAGCTGATAGAGACTCCCGAAAAAGATACAACAGATGAAACTTGGATGCTTTACACCGACGGGGCATCAAATGAAGATGGCGCGGGAGCAGGATTGCGCCTGGTGAGCCCAGAGAATCACGAGTTTACTTACGCCATTAAGTTGGACTTCAAAAACACCAACAACGAGGCTGAGTACGAAGCATTTCCGGCAGGCTTACGCCTCGCCATCAAGATGGGAGCAAAAAACTTGCGCGCACATGTTGACTCACTCCTGATAGCCAGTCAAGTAAACGGCATATACGACGCGAAGGGAGAAGTCATGGCTCTATATCTGGAACAAGCGAAAGAATTGCTCCAACAATTCGAAACTCACAAGGTTATACATATCAATCGCTCAGAAAACAAGCCTGCCGATGCCTTGAGCAAGCTTGCCTCGACTTCCTTTCAACATCTCGCCAAGGATGTAAGGATAGAGGTACTCAAGAATCCATCGGTATTACTGCGACAAGTGAACGTGATCGAAGCAGGGCAACCATCGTGGATGACCCCAATCATCCAATACTTGCAAGAATGGGTGCTCCCTGAAAACAAAGCGGAAGCAAGGAAGATCCAAAACAAAGCCCTACAATACGAAATGAACGGCGGTATTTTGTACCGAAAATCCTTCCTAGGGCCACTGCTACGCTGTGTGGACCCTCAGGATGCGAAATACCTGATAAGGGAGATCCACGAGGGGATCTGCGGCATCCACTCCGGACCACGGATGGTTGTCGCAAAGATCATGAGCGCCGGTTACTACTAGCCCGGTATGCATGTCGACGCAATGAAGGAGATCCGCAAATGCGACTCTTGCCAGAGGCATTCTCCAAAAACACTGCGCCCTAAAAATGATCTTATCCCTGTATCCACCGCATGGCCCTTTCAGCAATGGGGAATTGACATGGTGGGACCCTTCCCGGATGCTCCCGGCGCCGTAAAATTTATCATAGTGGCTGTCGACTATTTCACCAAGTGGGTAGAGGCCAAAGCCCTTGCATCCACCACAGCTATGATTGTGCGCAAGTTCATCTGGGAGCACATCATATGCAGATTTGGCCTTCCGCTCAAGATCGTAACTGACAATGGCACCAACTTCGCATCAGATGATCTCAAGAAGTGGATGAAGGAGATGAACATTGAACACACTTTCACATCCGTTGCGCACCCCCAAGGCAACGGACAAGTGGAAAGCGTGAACAAATGCATCGTCGAGGGAATAAAGGCCAGATTGGGAACAAGGCGACGAGGATGGGTTGATGAGCTCCCAAGCATTTTATGGGCTCATCGAACCATGCCAAAGACGAGTACCGGCGAAACCCCCTTTAGCTTGGTATATGGCTCAGAGGCGGTTATCCCGGCGGAAATTGGCCTACCCTCACCACGTATGACAGCGGTCAACTCAATTGACAATGAAGCAGAAAGGCGCCTGGACTTGGACCTGTTAGAAGAAAGGCGCGAGCTCGCGCGAATCAAAGAGGCCAAGTATAAAACCCAGTTGGAAAGGTACTACAACACAAGAGTCCGCATTTGTACCTTCACCCCAGGGGAATACGTCTTTCGCGACAATGAAGCGTCAAATGCGGAACGCCCAGGGAAGTTGGCACCTAAATGGGAAGGCCCATATCTGATACATGAGGTCTTGGGAAAAGGGGCCTACAAATTACGCACCCTAGAGGGCCACATCTTACCAAGGACATGGAATGCGCAACAACTGCGCAAATGTTATATGTAATCTATTCCGGCCTTGCGCCCCAGTTTAATTCCCTACGTCGGCTATAAGCCACTAGCAATTATGTACGAAGGCCTACGCGCCCACTTTTGACTTAATGAACGCATACGACATGTTTTTCTATTACATTTTTTCGTTACAAATGCATGCTAAACTTTTGATTAGCGCGAAAACACTCCAGCATCTCAGAGTTTGTTCAAATCGCCTCCAAGGTCCTCCGCAAACAAAGCGCGAGACCGGGCGGTAACCTTTTATATAAAGGACACTTCCATTTATTCGAGCTAATTTAACCTAAGTTTTATAGCAATGCAATAATTACAACGGAAAAAACGAATATCTTTCATATCATTTAAAACTTGCGCAACAGCGCAGCATTGTACATTCAACTACCAAAAGAAAATTACAAGGGCATAAAAGCCTATCAACAGCCTACCCTATTCAACATGACGGTCACCATCATCATCGCCGTCATCATCGCCATCATCATCGCCATCATCATCATTGCCATCATCATCGCCATCGCCACCATCATCACCAGCTGGCTCTTCATCGGATAACTCGACAGTAACTGGTGGATCGAGGACCGCTTTAAGGCGCTGGCACCAATCGTCTTTCTTCAAGGATTCCACAACCAGATCCATGATAGGCAAGGAAAGGTTGTCATACGAGTTTTCAGCTTGTGCAAGCGCAGCATCAGCACGA
Organism: Helianthus annuus; assembly: GCF_002127325.2. NCBI lineage: Eukaryota > Viridiplantae > Streptophyta > Magnoliopsida > Asterales > Asteraceae > Helianthus > Helianthus annuus. The sequence goes on from NC_035442.2 coordinate 149,463,732, forward strand.
TCAGTCACCGAGCAATGGCTTACATCAAATTCTTGCCCTAGTATTTGCTCAACGTGACTGGCACATTCTAAGTAACCACCTCGGTGACCCACCGCACGCGCCGCATCCGTAAGACCAGCAACGGCGCGGTCTAGCTCACCAGCATTCAAGATGGAGTTGGCAACCTTCAACAAAAGAAAAGCGTTAAAGATAACCCTTAACAAGATAGAAGCGTAAAAAGTACTCACCAGCACTACTCCGCGAGTGCGCATCCATTCAGCTTCTGAGACAAGTGTATCGACGATGCCTTGAGCCTCGGAGTAGTTGGTTTGGGCCACATTCAGCGCAGCAGTGCTAACAGCACGCGCCTCCTCAGCCGTAGCAGCCTTAACCCTCTCGGCCTCCAGGTCGATTTCCAACGACTCACATCTGTCGATTTGCTCGTTCAAGCGACGTTTGAGCTCCGCAATCTCAACGTCCTTGGCATGGAGATCTCTATCCTTATTAGACAGCTGCACCTTGACCTCAGACAACTCAACCTGAAGACCGACAAAACAACTTAGGCTGGTTTGTTAAAAACATAGCCAAAATAAAGGAAAACAAATAAGACTAACCTCCACCTGCTGCTTAGCAGCCTTTTCTCCCTGCGCCTCCTCTACCTTCGATGTCAAATCAGCAACTTTAGCCTCAAGATCAACAATCTTCTGTCGAGCCGCGTAGGCGCGCTCGTTGTCTTGGGCACAAATACGTTTAAACTCGGCCTTCTCTTTGGCCAGTTGCTCTTCAACATTATGAAGTTTCTTTTGCAGGCCCTCGCGGCCCCATGCTTCGGCCCTCTTATCGGCTTCAAATTTGGCTCTCTCCTCACCAAGAGCAGCCTTAGACTTTTCAAACTCAGCTATTCGTTTTAACGAGCGCTCACGATAAGCCTCCCAGTCGGCGCGCTCTCTAACCATTGTCCGCCATTCACGAACTATCTGGTGATTGGCAGCACGAGCGTTGGCCTCTCCAAGTATAAAGGTGCGGTATAACATTTCGTGGGGTTTCGCCCTTTGCCGGTTAACTTCAGCCGGGGTAAACGAATTCAAAAACCACTCGCGGCAAGGGGCAAATTCATGAAATGTATCTTTTTGCTTTAAGCTCCAAGGGGCTTGGTGAGGAGCATCGCCGCGTTCTTCTTCATTGTAAGTTTTATAGTAGATATCGCCGACGGTATCCTTCGCCCCGACCACGTTTGGGTTAAAACCCCCTGCACCACCAGAGCTCGCGCTGCTTGAAGCATGTCGACCCGCACCCTTAGAAGTAATGACAGGAGCGGAGTGGGTAGGGTTTGTAACCTCAGGACCTTGAGATTTAAGAGGCTGATCCATAGCCTTTTTCGCTTCTAGCTCTTTCTCCAAGGTTTTCTTCTTCGCCGCCTCGGCCAACCTCTCCTGCTCCGCCTTCTTCAAACGCTCTTCCTCCGCCCTTCTTTTTCTCTCCTCCTCTTTCTTCTTCCTCTCTTCTTCTTCATTCTTTTTCTCCTCCTCCGCAAGTCTCTTCTTCTCTTCCTCTCTCTTCCGACCCTCCTCCACCTTTCGCTGCGCCTCAGCAGCCTTCGCAGCATCCTGAGCAGCAGTGTCAGTGGACTTAATGGTAATCTTGGGTCTCTTCGCCGCAGCCTCACTGAACGTGACACCCTTCTCAGGGGTCTTCTTCTTGATTTCTGGAAAAATAAAGCAAGTGCATTTAAGCAAAGAGAAAAGTACTAAGAAGAGAAGCGAAGAGCATACCAGGAGAAAATTTGTATAACGAGCGCAGCTTGCTCGTTTTCCCAACCGCGGGAATCACAACAGATGTAGGGGCGGAAGCCACACCAGTCGTGGCTTCGCTCCTACCCCTCTTCCGCCCAATAAGATGGGCACCAGCATCTTCTTCTTCAGCTTCGTCATCTTCAGGAAAAGATGGCGTCGCGCCAGCTTCAGGGTTACGAGAACCCGCGCTCCCAGAGCTTTTCGACCACCAGCACCAGTTTTTTCCTTAGCTACACGTGACAAGCCTTCAAATGAGTCACTGATGATCACATAGTCATCTAAGTCACGTTGACGAAGGCGAAGAGTACCTTTGACAGCAGCAGTTGTCGCGTGACTAGGGCCAGTGCCCTTGCTGGTCACTTCAGGCTCCACCTTCTTCTTCTTCTTCACAGGTTTCTTTTTCTTCTCCTCAGGGTCAATCCCCAGGTCGCGCAACACACCTGCAAAGATTTTAGACCAGGAACTTAGCTCTCCGCTGGAAGAACCTACTGACTCCTCGCTGGAAAGATAGAGAGTCTCTTTCCCAGCAAGAGTCACAGAGCGCAAAGGACGAGGTTTAGGGTATTGCGCACCTTCAGTAGCGGTGGGCGGCGAAGCGAAGGCATCAGCAGCTGGAAACATGAAATTGCCTTTAATCTGGTCATACCAGCTTTCCTCGTCATCGTGCAATGGGCGAACGCCCATGGAGCCACCAAATGTCGAGAAGGCAGCTTGATAGAGTCGCGCTTCTAAACATGCACTTAAGTAAGTTAGTAGCAATTAAAGCAGATCAACTGAATAAACAACAAAGAGGAAACTAACCTTGATCGCCGATCTTCAAAACCGGAACCTCCCTGCTGCTAGGCAACCACTGGTCACTCATCTTAGCAGCAACCAACACATTTTCCCCAAACACACGATTTGGGGTTGGGGTTAGCTGCTGGTACCACCGAGCAGTTTTTGGAATGGGAAGATCTTCCTTCAGTATGGCCTCGGTCCAGTCCCTAAAAGGCATGGCAACCGGCAAAACCTCTTCCCTGATAAAGAAGAACTTAGGTTTCCAATCATGGAAACTCTTCGGTGGGTTCAGTAAAATCTTCTTCGCCGCACCACGGCTCGCAAAAGAAAAGAACCCCATTGTCCTCTGCAACTGGTAGAAAGCACGAAACTTATCTACAGATGGCTCAATGTCATGAGAATGGCACAAGAACTCGAAGTGCCTTACCCTCACCATCCCGGGTGGGCTCATCTGCGATATATGAAAGTTGTAGTGATGAAGGATACTGCCCATAAAGTTGGTCGCCGGCAGTCGGAAATTGCCCTGAAGGAAGAAGTCTTCGTATAAAGTGATGTAACCGGGTGGTGCATCAGCCGCGGTCTGGCCCTGAGCCGGATACCGGGCATCCCACTCCGGTGGGAATCGGAAACTACGAACGATTTGTTCGAAGAGACCTAAGTCCCATTTAAGGACAGGAACTGGCCCTTCCTCAGTAACAGCAACCTCCTGATGTTCTTCATTCATCTTTTCAGAAAGATCTGGAAAAAACTCGAAGAAAAGTTTGAAGATTTGAAGATATGAAGAACACTTTGAAGATTCAAAGAGTTCTTGAGAGGAAAGTAGAGAAGAAACGAAGAGAAGTGAGAATCTCTCACCTTCTCTTCGGATATATATACCCATCGCATTTAATGCGATGGGTAACCGTGCCGCGTTCGCCGCTAGGCTAACCAACAGGAGGTTGCCACGTCAAGCGGAAAACCAGGGGTGACGGTTACCACGCGCGCGTGGGCCGCACTCTCCTGACATGAAGTGCAACCGCCGCAGGCGGCATGATGACACCTGTGCCAGGGGTCAACTCAAACGTCGCTCTCAGCGACTTATCTCACCAACCCGTCAGAAGTTCAAATTTCGAAGTTTCCCGCCATAAAAGTCGCAAGTAACTTCATGCAGAGGTTACACGAACCGCGCGCCTAATCAGACAAACGACAACCCTAAAAGACCTGCATTGGTGCCTGCGCAATTGAAAACAACATTTCACATGCGCCACACCAACCAGGATCAAAAGAACATTTCCCCTATTGCACTTATTTCGCTTAATTTTATTAAGTCCAGAGCTCCAACCACTTGCGTTGCGCATGGTGCAGCACTGGACTGGGGGGACTTGAAGGGGTATGGTCCCAAAAAGTCGCGCTAACCTCCACCAGGTTGCGCATGGAACCATACTCCTTATTTCAGAAAGCTTATTAATAATATCCACGCGCGACTTACACACGTTGTAGTTTGTCCCGCGCGAGGCAAGGCTCACAAGAGGCCCAGATATCAGCACTTAGCATAAAAACAACGGAACAAATGAGCATGCTAACCCCGCGCGGGTTAGTTTGTTGTCCAGCAAGAGCCACTCAGTAGGGAAGCGCACGGCTACGTACAGTGGTACATAAGGTACAAGTGGCAGTAAAAGGAGCCAATGAGCGTCTAGCAGGCCCTGGTCAATCGTGCGCCACGATCGCCTGACGAGAAGTACACAAGGACGCCTACGTGGCACCAATCAGAGGACGGAGACAACTGTCCCACGATCTCCACTTGTCTGCTGATGACAGAAGGACAACAAGGCCGACAACAATGACACGTGGCTCCAATCAAGGTGCGCCAGCACCGACGAACGTCTAGAAGCCACTAAGCTGTCGACGCCAGTGAGACAAAGAGCATATCCGTTTTGTTGTCCGCTTCTGGCCCAAGGCCCATCAGCCCATAACCCCTTACACCTCTCCGGCTATAAATAGAGACCTCATTCCACAGGTTAAAACATTCTATTCCCTCGTCTCTCACTCTTTACACTTAATTACTCTCAAAGCAGTCGCTTATTCTCACGCCAGAGCCTGGTTAAGAGGGAAACCCCCACATTCCCCTCTTAACGAGTAACGGTGTTCTGTTTTGCAGGATTAATTACCAAGTCGGAGCTCAAATATCCTTAAGAAGATTAACCATCATGAAAGGAACATAAACCAATCTAATTAACTCCCTAATTAGATCACTGTTTCTTCAATATATTAAATGTATAATTATATAGGATTTCTTTTCAAATTCTTAAATGCAAAAACGACTCCTAAAATGTTTCACAGAAATTCGAAGGTTAAAATAATATTTTATCTCAACGTGAGAAAAAAAATGGTATTTAAAGTTGATCAAATCAATTATGGTTTTTGGAATAGTTTAATTTACTATGTAACTATTATAAAAGTTTAAGAAATATATATAGAATAACTAAAACAAAATTACTATATAGTAACAAATGAAATATGTTCTTTTTATATTTAAAAAATTCTGTATAATAATTTAGTATCATATCAATTGTGCTTGCCTCTTGAGTCGTCTATATTGCTAAAAAAAATATGTTATATTTTTTTAGACGTGGAAAAATATGTTATTTGTTTCATGTAAAATCATATTTTTACTCGTGTTAAATATTCGGAAGTTGAACCATGTTGTGATAATTTTAATATTATTTGTAGGGAAAATTACTAAAATAGTTTAGGTTGACTGATATTAGTTTTAAAATACCCAAGGAAATTTAGTCTTCATCAAAGTTGTCAGCCTTATTTCCTTTTATCAGAAATTGTTACATCAGGTCTAATGGGATTTAGCATACACTTTTGGGTGAGACTGTTAGAAAAGCACTGCTCTGCCCCCGCTTTTAAATGCCGGCTAAAACTACTTTAGAAATGTTTTGGAAAATTCTTGAAAAAATATATATAAAATATTTCGGTAGTTTCCCATATTTGTAACATATAAATGTAAAGTATGGATATCAAGAGAAAATCAAAATTTTACTACGTTAACATAGAGCCATATAGGACTTACATTACAACACCATTGTGCGTACATTCCTAAGTGACTTGTGACATTGTAGATGGTACAATGTGTCACATTACTTTATTATTCTGTTTCATATTATTTGTATCTCTCGTCTACCAGTTATTTGAAAAACATCATCAACATCAGGACCGTTCTTATGTGGGTTGGCTTGGGTTCGGCTCAACGGTGACTAGGTTTTGTTCGAAGACAGACAAATGTTAAACTCGATCTAACGACTCGATTATTCTTCTTTAAAACACTGGGTTCAAATAGTTTGAAATGTCTATCTGAAATTAAGAATTATACTCGATTAGAAAGCATGGTTTTAAGTTGACGTTAGTCGTGCACTTTAGTTTTATATCTTAATTATTATCAACTTTGGAAATCTTAATAAAATAAAATGATAATTATTTTAACATATTAGTTTTCTAAAAAGGAATAAAGCTACCGAAAGAGACAAACACAATATTAACTATGATGCCTCCGACGGATATTCTTATGACATTTTAACATATTGCTTCTTACTATTCTTTATGTATTTAATGATAATAATTTGTGTGTGTATATGTATATAGGGGAAGATTCAAATGAAAACCACTAGTTATTGTGAAAACTTGAAAACTAACTAAAAAAGCCAAAAAAACATACAAAATTTTTTTTTTTTGCATAATAATTTTCGCAGGTTTTTTTATATAAAAAAAATTTCAAAAAAAAAAAAGTTTTTTGTGTAGTGCACAACTGCACATGTGTAATACTACACATGTGTATGTGTACTACACATGTGTATTATTACACATGTGTACTACAAATTTTTTTTTTTAAAAAAAGTTTTTTTTTCATATATAAAAACCAGCGCTTTTTATAAAAAAAAAATTGAAAAAAAAAATTGTGTGTTTTTTAGGCTTTTTTTAGTTAGTTTTCAAGTTTTCATAATAAAAGTGGTTTTCATTTGAACCATCCTCCATATATACACCAATATTATAATATGTTAACTAATAAACTACCATGTAAGGACACCACTTTTTTTTACATCTACACTAGAGTAATTTATCCTTACACCAAAAACGTAAAAAAATACTAAGAATTTAAGGAAACATAAAATGTTCAAAACAATTACTTTGATTCGTATAACTTCTCATTTTCGTTTTGTTTTTGCGTTGCATCCTTTCCAGTTTCTTATTAGGGCTTTATATTTATATATAAAGTTATTGTAGTTCGAAAAGAAAATTACCTTTGATGATTTGTATAGAAGTATAATTAAGGGTATAGTGATGTAAGTTGACAATAGTGATGTAAGAGCATTCATATTGAAGGCTATGTTCTATATAATATAGAGAAAATAATAAAAATATTACCACATTGGAATCTCAATAATAGAGAAAAATATATAGAAAGTAAAGTACACCTCTATATTTAGAGGTTTATATTCAACCCTTTAGATTTATATTGTGAGTGTGTAGAAAAGAGAAAAAAAAAATAATTGTTTATGAGTAAGAAATAGATAGAGATAGAAAGTTGTATCTTAGATGTTTTTAGAAAATTAATAAAATTTAGTGAAAGGTGTGTTTTTATATAGAATGAGATGAAGACTCCAATATGAATGCTCTAAGTTAATATAAGGGGAAAATTTCACAGAATAGTAACAAAGTTTTAAAAGTGTTCTAATTAGGTCACTGGTGTCGTTTTTGTTACAATTAGATAACTTAACATTCAAATCGAGCCATGTCTTTTTTCCACGTGTCAAGAAAAAAATGGAGCATAAGATGCAGGGGTCGAATTATTTTAATATATGAAATTATATTTATTAAAAATAAAAACCATTTAATTACATTAAAAATTAAAAAAACAAGTTACAATCCACGTCATCACTCGACGTTAGCATCAAATAAAAGAGAAAAAAGAAACAAAAATCCACATCACCACGGTTACCTATGAAATTGATGAATAAACCCTTAATTTTAATGAAGAATGAATGTTGAGTGACTTGATTGAAACACTTTTGAAACCTGAGTGACCTAATTAGAACACTTTTGAAACTTGGTTACTATTCTACAAAGTTACCTAATGTCCCTTAAGGGACAACTTTCACTACATCAACATTATCACGCTCCTTAAAAACATGTAATGGTTAATCTTCTTTAATGTCTTCATTCCATCATTACTTTTCAGTTTTTTTATTCTCATTGGGCATGAAATGCCTCATCTTCTTCATGCTCATATAAAACTCACGGAGATGATATTGGGGGCATTATCAAGCCACTTCACATCCCTATAATGTCCGTTTCTAATGATCTAATAATTAAACCTGATTTTTTTACTTTACACATTAATTGTGAATAGATAAAAACTAATTTTCATGTACACACATCTTGCGATATTAATTTTTTTTAAAGGATATGGCGTTATTAATTAATAGAAACCGAACTTTTACATACATATTTTTTTTTAATTTTATGAACATTTAATTCTTTATAAACAAGATCATGATTAAAGGACAAACATCAATTTGTATAAAAACACCAACACATGACATTCAACTAGTTTTAGAAAATGGGTAGAATATTATTATTATTCTTTTTTTTTATAAAAACATCAGAGGCTATGGACCTACTTAGTCGAGTTCAAAAGGTCATGCATAGTAATGTTATAGCCTCGAGATCTATAGATTTAGTTTTTAAAATGTTAGAATATATTTATATATTAAATATATTAAGTGACCATTGTTATCATTTATCGAATAATTGATCACTAACCTAATTACCCGTATATCATTAATTGGTAAATATTTGATGGACGTATTTACCCTTAGTAGTTAAACATAGGGTTTCCCCTTGAGTGTTTATAAATAGAGATTACTAGAGAGAGTTTATTGTTAGACAATTACAATAACATCATCATTATCAATTTCGTCTCTCTCTCTGTCTCTCTCTTTCATAACCGTGTTCATTAAAAACACCTAAACCCATCAGAACTGTACACCCTAAAGATGAACTCGACCAATCTGACGAACATGACGTCCGCTTCATTCTCTGATGCGGTTACTGGCTAATCAGGTACACACGTCTTATTTTATTATCCATGATTGAATTTACATAATTAGGGTTTATGTTTTACCCATGTTCTTATGATATAATTAACATGTGGTATCAGAGCGATGTTGATTATATTAATGTTTTAAAAACCGGTTTTTTATCATACCGGGTTAGACTCTGAAATGGTTCAACCGGTTGAACCGGGTTGTACCAGGCGGTACAACCCGGGTTGTACCAGGCGGTACAACCCGGTTCAACCGAGTCACTAGTTAACACCATAGTCACATGGATCGCGGTTTGCTTTGGTTCGCGGAACGAAAACGGGTACGTAGTTCGTGAAATTTTAAAATTCGGTACGAGGGGGTAGGTTCATTCGGAACGCCAATTCGGTACGCGGTACGACGTACCATATAGTTTGGTACGTCGTATCGTATATAAAACAATTATTACAATATAGTTTATAAAAAAATCCAATCTGAAAAACAAATTTGATAATCATATCCAAAATTCAAAAGCATTTCATAACCATAATCATAATTCATAAGTTCATAAGCGAAAATTCATAAAACAAAAGCATTCATAAGCATAATTCATAGCATAATCAATTAAAAAGGCGGGAAAAGTGTCTAAACACGTTTGCAATTCGTGCATTTATTGACTGGTACGCTAATCGAATCGTTCCAAAACGGCGAATTTTTCAATCGGAAACACGTTTTTCCGTGATTCGGAACGAGTATTGTGATAATCGGGTACGACCTTTTTTCCGATCTGGTTCGCGAACCCAGGCCGAATGGTTCGGTTCTGTACCCGATTCTCGTACGGCCGAACCGATTCGGGATTCGAGGGGGGATCTGCGTTTCCTATGACTATGGTTAAACCTATAATTCCTTAAAATACAAATTAATCTAAAAAACAATCCAATCTCAATTAATATTATATAACTGGTTATGGTTTTATCTAAAAACAATTATTTTCTTGTAAAATGTTATGCTTTTTTAAGAGTATTTTTATTACTTATAAACAATATTACATTGGATGATGTGAGTAACAATTTCAATAGCGATGAAATATTATAATGGAAGACACTAGGTTAATTACCAACAATGGAACATAAGTATTACCTTAATATCGTATTTTTTATAATTAAAAAAATCAAATTTTAAGATAATGCAAACCGGTTCAATGGTTTGAACTGGTAGAACCGTATTTACCGGCGGTACATAAGATATACCATATTTGGGTTTTATCGGCCTTTATCGTACCGGGCACGTGTCCGGTATCCGGTTTAACCGGTATAACCAGCCGGCTCATACCGGTATTTAAAACATTGGATTATATCAATTCAATCATGAAATTCGTTTTTTTGATAACCTATTATTATAATCGATTTAAGTTCCTTGATAAAGGATCCTGTAGAAAGGGCCTAAAATGTGAGAAGTGTGAGAAATATTGTGGAGATGACATGTGTCCCCAATCTAAATTAATTCAAAAGGGTAAACAAGTAATTTTCTCATTGATTCAATTAATTGATAATCTTCCATAACCGCGATGTGAGAAATATTGTGGAGATGACATGTTTCTTCAATCTAAATAATTCAAAAGGGTAAACAAGTAATTTTCTCATTGATTCAATTAATTGATAATCTTCCATAACCACGACCAATTATTATAGGAATACGAATTTGTGTTTTTTATTAAGATCCACTAAGATTCTGTGAGTTATCATTCATCATTTATAAAATCTGAAGATCACAAGAAGGTTTTATTGAAAAACAATTGCTTTTCTGTGCATTTGTGGTGTTTTAATTCAATTCAATGGAGTCCGGTGATGCAGGTACCCTTGTGGTGTTTTAATTAAGAAGACATTTAACTATTGTCCTGATACGTGTCAACTTTTTTTTATAATCGTTATTATGTCATAGGAATTTCTTCTGTTAAGAATTATCATGTCTGGGTTAATAGGGGTTGGGTGTTTTACGTACCTTAACATAAGACGGATGATTGAATTTCATCAACTTAAATTGTAGTGTCTTATTTCTGAATGGATTATGTTAAGTTGTTTTGATAGTGCTATATCATGAACAAATATTGGTAAATGGTTGTATATTGTCATATGCATGGTCAATAGTGTTATATGTTGAATAGATATTGTTAATTTATTTGATAGTGTTTTATTCCACCAGTGTAACACCCGTAAAATTTTCGTCCAATTGTGAGACGACACGTGTCCCGAATTTCCAACTAATGAAAGGGAATTTATCGTTCAACTAAGTAACGATACATGTCCAATCCTCCAACTAATCCCGACTATGTGGAAGGAGGAAGGACTTACATTCTACGTTCATTGAAACGTGTTTCGTATCTCCGACTGATCTCGGTTCTGGGAAGGAGAAACTATTATTATGCGTTAACTAAAACAGGTCCTGGATCTCCGACTAATCCCAACTATGAGGAAGCAGAGGGAATAAAAGTGCCTATGGCAAAAAGAATCAAAGTCTAGGGACTAAAGATGTAAAATCTCAAAATAAAATTCCTTGCAACCCCATACAGACCGTAAGCCCTCGGTGCTTATGGACCGTAAGCTGGAATGTTAACTGATGCACTGAGGTCCTTACGGACCATAAGCGGTCAACCCTTACGGTCCGTAAGGGTCATGCTGGCAATTTATACTTGCAGCCCAAGGCTTTCTGCATCAGAGTGACATCTAGCTCATTTTGCCACCATTCTTCTAGTTCTTACACATCATTAGACATGTGTTATCATCCTAGAACATGTGGCAACACATGGCTTGATCCTATGATCATTTAGCAACTATAATGTGACAAGTGGCACAAATCCGGTAACTTCCGTACTATTTTAATAATTATTTATTGTCTGCATTTATGTGTTTTAACGTCAACATTATATTCTTGCATATCATACATTTAAATCATGCATGTTAAACATTTCATTTATCGCATTGGTAAACAACTTAAGCGTTGCGTCGAAACAATTAGTAAACTCACCGGTTAGACAAGCTGTGTCAGCACAGCCTCAGTACTCAGTTAAACAATAGATTTAGGACTTAGATGTAGGCCTGACATAAAAAATATATTAAATCCCAAGTGGGAGAACAAGGGTTTATGTTAACACTTTTCGGAAACTTAAACAAGCACTAAAAACTGTCCGAAACGCACTATAAACAACAAATTCTGCAGAAATTCAGCAAAATTCAGCATTTAATCAATTATATTAGATGCAGAAAATAGTATAAAACATCCAGAATAACTTGTAAAGTTTCGGGATTGAAATCATAACACAAAAGGTACTTCATACCTTATAAATTACACAATTTAACACTTTAACGAACCATCAACCGAACAATTAATCGGCACTACCAAAAACACAAAAAATGAACTAGAAGCATAGTTTTAGTGTTATTTAGCTAGTTATGGTCATATAACACTTTAAAACTTCTAAAAACACTTAAACACATATAACCTTACATTAAGCATCTAACTTACATCTTCACTCCCTAACTTCCAAACTTTAACATAACCCCCCTCCCCATCATAATGGACGGTCAACAATGGGGGCCCCACATGCCCCCATGTTGTCTAACGATGAGGAAATTTACTTGGAGGTTAAAGATGTTGTTTGATGGAAATTTATGTTATTTAGAGATTATATAACATATTTATTCCAACATGTTCCTTCACATTCACCAACTCAAATTTCAAACTCCATCTTCTTCTCTGTCACACCCCCCCAAAAATACCCCAAGCGGAAACCCCCGCGAGGCGTGTGACGTACCAGGATCTAGCCACCAATCACGTTGAACTCATACAAGATTTTAAATAAAAACTTTCTTTCATTAAGATAAGGTGTTACATTACATAAAGTATAACTCAACGTTTTCAGCGGAAGCATAAATCATTAGTTATGTATTTCGTAATCCAATCGTATGATAGTTATCAGACTCGTCTCGTGTTTCCATGTGTCTCGACCCATGACCACTCTAGCTTCCCAGACAGCAAGTTCCACGTTCCACATATCTATAACCTGTGAGCATGCAAACAAGTGTATCAGACAACGCTTGTGAGTTCACAGTTTTACGAAAACGTTTGGTTGCCAAGTGTTTAATCCAGTTTAATAACAATTCCGAAAGTAATGTTGATAATAACTCGAGTACCGTACAAGATGGCTCCAGATTGTTTTGCCCGTCCCCAATGCCCCCTATCTAAGCATTGGTCATGATTAAGGTCATTAGTTCACGCCCGTCCTCTCAGGTATGGTGTGAGGTTGCCAAGCCTAATAGCGCTATCAACTAATACCCTGTTACCTCTCAGGTAACTATTCGGTAGAAGATGGGACTTAAGGTGATAGGAAATGAGTGTATTATCCAACATCCTAGTTTTTACCCAGAAAAGACTTATTCCTCTCAGTAATACCCAATTGATTGTCCCACCCACCGGGACGCATGCTCAAGAGAAGTGAACTCACCTTAGATTGCTCGGTATGTTATATTACCCATTCCAAGTTAGTCAACCATGCCCTACCGTGGTTACCAAGAATAGTCAGTATTATGTTCACACATATCACGTATCTATTGTGCACATTACACAAGTAGCACACAAGTAATCACACACGTCCATATATCGTGTACATGTTACAACGTGTGAAAATAGGATTGTGAAACAAGTGATGCGTAGAGGAAGGACCTTAAGATCTCAGGTTGTCACATTCTCCCCTTGCTCTCACCTCACGGCTACACCTCCATCTCCATCATCTTCATTTTTCAATCATCATCAAGGCATTCCAAGCTTGTTTTAAGGTGTAAGAAGATCATCAAGGAAGGTTTCAAGCACTAGAAGTTGAAGGATCTCTTTGTGGAGCTTTTAACCATCTTCTTTTCATCATCTTCATCATCTTTGTTTTCTTGCCACTCCCTAGCCACTAGAGCTAGAAGTAAGCATTCTAATCTTCATACCTTGTAAATTACACAATTTAACACTTTAACGAACCGACAACCGAACAATTAACCAGACACTACCAAAAACACAAAAGGTACTTCATACCTTGTAAATTACACAATTTAAGACACAACTTGTTGCTCGTTTACTATTTATCTCGATGTAAATTCATAACATTTATTTGTTCCTGCATCTTCTATTGAAACGTGGGCATGAATTAATAACAAATTAGTCATTACACAAAAACAACAACGCATGACATTTAACTAGTTCTAGAAAATGGGTAGAATTTTTATTATCATATTAGTTGTATGAAAATCTTTATAATTATGGTAATTGTTTTTTTTAAATAAATTTGTATATGATATTTTTTGATAGGAAAATCATTTTTCATTTACTGTTCAATCTCAGTGTAACCATTCTTCTTAAGTGAAAATAAACGTTTTTTTATTTATTGTTCTAGCATATCGGCACATACAGTTTTGAAACTAGCACAAACAAGTTCAAAACTAGCACGGTTTAAACCAACACAAACAAGTTGGAAATTAGCACAGACAATACCAAAACCAACACATACAGTTTCGAAACCAACACAACATAACACAAATTTATATATACTCTAATTTGTAACACCTCTACGCATTAGGTGTTTGTAACTCTTGCATTAGTTGTGGTATAGGCTTTGTTAACTTGTAACTACTGCTATTGGGGTTGTAAACATATAGGCTACTGGAGAATCATTTCAACCCACACCGCCCCCACCTCCTCTCCTCTCACCACCCCTTGAAACCTCCATCGCCTCCACGACGCTTTATCACTCACTGGTTCAAAACCCTAATCAGAAACTTTAACTCGCCAGACCGGATAGAACCACGTCCTCTCGCCGTCGATTCAAAGCGCAAGGCATCGGAATACGACGTCGCTGACGAATCCTGGAAACTATCCAAGTGTTAGAAACCCTCGCCGGAAAAATTCATGGTCCGACTCGAGATTTCCTCACCGGATTACCGCACTCTGTTTGTCTTTTTCTCAGAAGTTCTCGGCCTATTCTTTGTTCTACTGAAGGTGAGATCATCTATGGTCGAATGATCGAATGATTAGGGTTTCGATGTTGTGGGTATGTCTTTACATCTGGCGTTTAAGTCGACTTGGGCTTTTCACGACAGTTTTTCGGTGGTTGTTTTGTGATTTTCTTTTGCATGCTTTGAATGTGTTGTGTGTTTGTTTATGACAAAAAATCGGTTGGTTCTTTGTTAACCTACTTCTGATGCATCTTTAGCTGGAAATATCTATCTTTCCTAGAGGTTAGGGTTGTGAGTTCATGGAATTATGTAAAATAAAGATGTATCAATCTTCTATTTTTGTCCAAATTCAATTGAAATATAGGAAATTAGGGGTTGATTATGAGAATATGAATGAAATTTTTTGTGCGTATGAGAGTCGAAGGAATTG
Organism: Helianthus annuus; assembly: GCF_002127325.2. Lineage (NCBI taxonomy): Eukaryota > Viridiplantae > Streptophyta > Magnoliopsida > Asterales > Asteraceae > Helianthus > Helianthus annuus. Next base: position 149,478,769 of record NC_035442.2, read on the forward strand.
CAAATTGATACTGTGCTTTTGTGATAATCACAGTGTTTTGTTACAGTCTGATGTTTGAAATTCTATTGTTATAAATAAATGATAGTTGGGTAGATGATGACTGTGGAAGCTAGACGCACCACTTCATATCACTTTGTCGATGGGTTTAGGGTTCAGTGGTCAAAGACGTCCTTAACCGCTCACAAGGCCTTGATTCGGACTCCAATAGAGTACATGAAGCTGGTATATATACTTCCTACGTGTTTAAATCGTTTGTTGTGTATAATGACTTATAAATTTGTAATATGTTTACGTTTATGTGTCTTTATCTGGTGAATTATGTTGGATTTGAATTATTTTGCTAAATGTTTTAAATGTGTATAGCAATAATGAAGGTTCAGCATGGTTGAGAAGCAACAAGAAGATATGAAGGTTTAGCATGGTTGAGACAAATGGTAAGAGTTGTTGGAGTAAAGAATTTGCACGCAAATCCTTCGCCTTCCGACGAAGAGTTTCGGCTTGGTTCAAGGAGTGGATTAAATTTATGCAATGTGATTAATAAAGTACATCCTCGAACTGTTTCTAAGGTTAATAATACATCCTCATTTATAACAATCTGACCGGTCGATTATTTATTAGATATATTAATTTTAATTGAGGCTTTAATTTGATCAGGTTGTAGAAAGTTCATGTGATTCTGCTGCTTCACTGGATAGAGCTGCTTTATCTGCATATCAGTATTTTGAGAATGCGAGGAACTTTTTAGTCGCTGTTGAGCAAATGCGGCTCCATACCTTTGAAGCATCAGAATTAGAACAAGTGAGTGTTTGATTAGTGTAATAATATGCGATTAATGTGCTCATGATCATCGAAGATAATATTGTTTATAATTTTTAGGGAGGAAAAACATCAAGAATTGTGAATTGTGTATTGACACTCAAACCATACAGTTAGTGGAAACAAACAAGTGGCCATGGGACTTGGAGATTTGGGGGAGTAGTGAAACTGAGAACGCCTAGCAAAGCATTGTTCGTAGAAACTCAGGTCCCTTCTCAAATTCTTTGTCAAGGATGAATGTTCAATGTCAAGATAACAAAATGGTAGGTAATCTAACTAAACTAGGAAAAATGAATCATACAATTCAGTTTTTACCAAACTTTTGTAACAGTTTGGTGCAAGATACTTTACAATTGAGGAAGTTGCCCTGCAGAGCAGTTGGCAATCTTCATCCCGATGAGGGCTTTGGCCCGAGTTCAAACCCGGGTTCGAGTCTGAGGGACACCGGTGCCCAGCTTCAGCTGGGTAATTTCCCCGCCAGGCAGCGATCCGGTAAGCTAGCTTGGGACTTGGGGGGGGGATCCCCTCCACGGTCAGGGGTACCGTGCATCTACCCCCTACTTTACAATTGAGTTGTTGCTATCTTCTTGAAACCAATACTTTTTTTGTTTTATTATTATTATTATTATTATTATTATTATTATTATTATTTTTACCATTGAGTTGTTTACTGAGAGAATCATGCTTAGTTAGTTAATTGTCTCCTTGGCATAAGTCTTATGAAACAAACCACTATAAAAATTTAGCATTGTTCATAATTTGATACCTAGGTACATATTATAGTCCAAGGCATTAGCTGCATCAATGTGATAATTTGCAGTCCATTATTCGGTCCTTTAAAAAGATTTTAAAGAAAATGGATTTTAATTTTTTTAGTGAAAGGTATGAAAAATGTGATAATTTGCAGTCCATCATTCGGTACTTCACACGGTTATGTCGTGCCTTCAAAATGGTAGTTGCGTGAGTAATCGCTAGAAATGATTCGCCTTTATTAATACAAGGCACAAAAGGTGCATTACAAGGAATTATTTGAATGTAAAAGTTTCAATGCTCGTGTATAAGCAGGTTAAGAAAGTTTGATATGGGTCTGGTGCTTATGAAAGCTTTAAATATGGGTGTGGTGAGAGCAAATGATTAAATAATTAAGCTTTTACAAGCACATATAGCTTCAATGAGCAACAACAATCAAGTAGGGAGCACGAGGTTGACATATTAAGACAAAGCTTGCGAGTCATCAGTTACAACAACTACGGCAGGAAGAGGAAACAACTTAGGCGACTTTCATTTCACTTGGATGTTGTGCTAATATGCCTTTGCAGGATGTTACTGTTGTATGATTTAGTTTATTATGCTTCTTTTCCTTTTTGCTTCCCTTGGTATATTGTGGCGAGCCTCTGGCATGTAGTTTTTTTATGGATTAATAAAAAATGGTCTTTTGTTTGCCAAACGTGGCGGGTAATACATGTGGCCCCGGCCGCAACGCGACGGGTGCTATTTCTAGTTCAAAACTAATACACACATAACCAACATGTTCGAAAGCAGTACATACAATTTTAAAGTGTTATTTTTTGTCCTTTAAGAAAATATATTTTTTAATATATAATAATACTATACAGGGTAGGGTTCGGCTACCAAGTTCAAAATTCGTAAAAAGTGTAAGAAGTCTATATAAGGAGTAAATTGCCAAAATCGTCCCTGAGGTTTAGACATGATTGTCAGTTTCATCTAAAATAACCTTTTTTGCCAGATTGCCCTCCAGGTTTGGCAATTTTTGCCATTTTCATCCAAATGACTAAATTAGTTAAAAAGTTCTATTTACTGAGATATTTTTATGTTTTATCCATGTTTTTTAATTTATAATGTTTACTCTATAAAATATAATACAGAATTATGTTGTTTACATATACACACACACACACACACACATATATATATATATATATATATATATATATAATATATATATATATATATATATATATATATAGGTAGAGGATCCTGTAAAAAGTCCTACTTTTGTAAGAAGTGTAAGAAATAATTTGGAGATGACAAGTGTCATTTTTCTTAATTAATTCAAAAGGGTACATTAGTAATTTACCTTTTCTTATCAATTAATTGTGTGTAACGGTTTTGGAGTTAATTTAGGAGATACATATCTTTCTGGTTTATACATGATCTCATATATACTGATCGTAATTCTCATATAAAATCGACGCCATTATTTAATTGATGAACATAAGGATTTTGATCACTGCAATTCTCAAGTTTTATTTAATTCTCGGAATACACACAACGGATCGTGGTGATGCAAGTATACTCGTGAGGTTTTATAATATTAAAGGGTTATATACATAAAGCTTCGATCTTGAATTGGTGTTTTAATGTTTTTTTGAATTCCAGATAAAACACCATGACTTGAATCATAGTCATGGTGTTTTAAAATCTGGGAATGTTTTGTATTGATTGTCCAGATGTTAAAACACCATGGATGTAATCACAATACAATGTTTTCTTGATTCCAGATAAAACACCATGACTTGAATCATAGTCAATTTATCCAGTTGTTTTAAAACACCACGCCATGAATCTGATTATACAATGTCTCCATATAAAACACCATGACTTGAATCATAGATGTTTAAAACACCACACCATGAACAATGTCTCCAGATAAAACACCATGACTTGAATCATAGTCATGGTGTTTTAAAATCTGGGAATGTTTTGTATTGATAAAACACCACGCCATAAACAATGTCTCCAGATAAAACACCATGACTTGAATCATAGATGTTTAAAACACCACGCCATGAACAATGTCTCCAGATAAACACCATGACTTGAATCATAGTCAATTTATCTAGTTGTTTTAAAACACCACGCCATGAATCTGATTATAGATCTCTTTATGATAACGTATGAAGAATATGCAACCAAAGACTTCCTACAATTAAGGTGAATCATTAATTCCGATATTTAAGGAAAAAGGAGTGAATGTAGGTGTTTTTGGTTGTGTAGGTTACGGTTACCATATTTCAAACATTAAAAAAACACTATTACCTTTCAATTTTACATAAGGTCCCTCTAATTAAAACACAATTTACATTTTTATACCCTATTGATCTCAACCATTAGATCAAATATCCAATGGTTTAAAACACTTCTTACCCTTCTTACATTTTAAACACTTTTTACCATATCCCTACCCTATATATATATATAGGGGAAGGTTCAAATGAAAACCAATTTTATTGTGAAAACTCGAAAACTAACTAAAAAAAGACTAAAAACACACCAATTTTTTTTTTTTACAATTTTTTTATTAAAAATCGCTATTTTTATATATAAAAAAAACTTTTTTTCAAAAAAAAAAAAATTTATAGCGCACATGTGTAATAATACACATTTGTAGTACACATACACATGTGTAGTATTACACATGTGCACTACAAAAAAAATTTGTTTTTTTTTTGAATTTTTTTTATAAATAAAAAACTACGAAAATTGGTATGCAAAAAAAATGGGTATGTTTTTTTGGCTTTTTTAATTAGTTTTCGAGTTTTCACAATAACTAGTGGTTTTCATTTGAACCTTCCTCTCTCTCTCTCTCTATATATATATAGAGGACCGCTAAAATGAAAACCACCTCCAGTTGTAAGAACCGAGAGAACCACTTTCTAGCCATTAGATCTTCAAGATCAATGGATGAGATTAAAAGTAACTAAAAATAATATTAAATATTTTTTGTCTTATTATGTCTTTAATATTATAATCCAAAAGGGTAATTTAGTAAAATGACTCTATTTTGTCTTTTTGTCTTTATTGTTTTTTATTAGTTTTTTGTATTATTATATTACTTTTTATTTTTTAAATATAAATTTTTTTATTAAAAACATTTTTAAATTCAGATTTTTCTAAAAGATTTTTTTATACTTTTTACAATTTAAGTTTTACGTTTTTTTGACGTGCCGTTTTTACGCCGGGTTTTTTCAAGCGTTGTTTTTTTAACACGTCGTTTTTTTAACGCGCCGTTTTTTTAACGCGCCGTTTTTTAACGTCGTTTTTTACGCGCCGTTTTTTTAACGCGCCGTTTTTTTAACGCCGTTTTTTAACGCCGTTTTTTACGCGCTGTTTTTTAACGCCGTTTTTTAACGCGCCGTTTTTTACACGCCGTTTTTTACAATTTAAGCATTTTCAAAATTCAGATTTATTTACAGATTTTTTACGTTTTAGGTTTTACGTTTTTACGCCCGGCTTTTTCACGCCTCGTTTTTTGACGCGCCGTTTTGACGCTCGGCTTTTTCACGCGTTGTTTTTTCAACGTGCCGTTTTTACGTTAACGTTATTTACGTTTTACGCGTCGGTTTTTTACGTTAACGTTTTTTTACGTTTTACGCGCCGGTTTTTTACGTTAACGTTTTTTTACGTTTTACGCGCCGGTTTTTTACGTTAACATTTTTTACGTTTTACGCGCCGGTTTTTTACGTTTTACGTAAAACTTTTTACGTTTTACTAAAAAAAATTTACGATTTACGTTTTACCTAAAACTTTTTACGTTTTACGAAAAACTTTTTACGTTTTACGTTTTTACGTTTTACGTTAAAAGTTTACGATTTAACTTTTTTTTTACAAAAACGTTTTTACGCAAAACCGAACGCACCCAGAAAATCGCACACTCGGGGGGTGTCTCAGATAGTTTGCTATCATCATCGACGCCTAAAAATACCCAACAAATAAAAATCAAAAGAACGAGTGGATTCTTGAAAAAAAACGAAGTTTTGGCTCAGATTTTCCGATAATCAGAGGCTGCAAAGTGGGGTTGTAGGTTCAAAAACCTACCCTCCGACGTCCTTGCCGCGCCATCGTCATCAAAATCTACGATTTTTTTTCTCATCATCGCCGCCCAATCCAACGGATCAAAACCCACACAATCAAGAATACAAATCAAAAACAGAAATCAAAGAACCCAACTCAAACCCCCAAAACATATAAAAAATACCCATCAGAATCAAGAAGACAACTCAACCCCCAAATCGGGCACCATCGGCGCCACGGGGCACCATCGGCACCACCGGGCACCATCGGCACCACCGAGCATCATCTGGACCACTTTCTATCGGTCACCTGTAAAAACAAACAAACCCACAGAATCAAGCAAACCACCCCACCTGCGGAACAACACCACCACCGACATCCACTTCTCACCAACACACAGCCAGATTACAGATTCAAAATCTAGAACCCACCACCTCTGACATCGAGCACCCACCACCTGACATCGAGCACCCACCACCTCCAACATCGACACTCCACCACCGTCATCGAGTACCCACCACCTCCGATTCAAACATCAAACAGCCAGATTACAGATTCAAAATCTAGAACCCCAAAAATTACTCTCCCATGAGAAAAATCTAAGCTTTGGGTTGGGTGTTACCTTGTTTGACTATTACTCGACAGATCCTCCACTCGCTCGTCTCCCTCCCACGCACCGATCTGTACCGACCACCACCACCGGCACCGATCTGTACTGACCACCATCACCTAGGTAACATCTGATTCTGGCAAGTGAGTAAGGAGAGAGAGAGAAAGATCTGTCGGGATGGAGTCTTGTGGCGGTTGCGGCGGCGGAGGAGTACTTGGGATGGCGGAGACGGTGGTTTCATTAATGAAGATGGAGGAGAGGATTTCACTTTGGAGATCCAGATGGGTACTGAGAGAGAGAGATGAGAGGATTTAAAGATGAGAGATGAGAGATTGAAATGAGAGAGGAAAGAGGAGAGAGGTAAATAATAAGTCAGTGATTTAAATGAAGAGAAAGAGGAGACTTGACATATGGGGTAAATGACCAAAATACCCCTTTTTCTGATTGGTTGAGAGTGGTTTTCGTGGTTCTTACAACTGGGGGTGGTTTTCATTTTAGCGGCTCCCTATATATATATATATATATAGGGGAGGGTTATCTTGAGAACGCTAAATATTGCGAGAATCGTGAGAACGAATGAAAAAACCAATCAAAACCAATTTTTTTTATACAAACCTCATTGTAATTAAGATACAACATCAAAACAAGAATTTATAACATCAAATAATTCATTTCTCATTTCAAAATCATTCTTTTTAGATTTTTTTACACATGTGTAAATATAGCAGATTTACACATGTGTAAATGGCAAACTTACACATGTGTAAATTTTCTTTATTTATGAATTCACGTAAATTTAAACGTGTAAATTGAATTTCTAACATTGTATTCGAATAATAATGATAAGTGTAGAAAAAATTTTTGAATTTGAATTGTTTTTGACCAAGTTCTCATGGTTTTTTCATTTGTTCTCACGGTTCTCACAAATATTTAGCGTTCTCATTTAAACCCTTCCCTATATATATATATATATATATATATATATATATATATATATATATATATATATATATATATATATATATATATATATAGGGTCAGGATTTAGGGAAACGGTGAAAAGTGTGAGAACGTTGAGAACGTTTATGGATCGTCAGATCAAAACAATCTGTGGATTAGATTGGCGCGGTGGCGTTTTATAACAACCCTCGAAAAACACCCCTAAACGCCCTAATAATACCCCGTATACTCGTAAACGAACCAGTTTAACCTTGATTTTTATAAAAATCAAATAAAACAAAATATTTGGGTTGCTCGCAGGCCGCGACCAAGTTCACCAGGTGAGTCGCGGGGCGCGACCGAGTAGCACCTGGCGAGACCTCAACGTGCCACGTGGCATGATACACGGCGAACCTACATAGGTGACTAACCAAACCTAGCCGTAGCTAGGTTTGGCTCGCGGGACGCGAAGGAACAAGGGCTGGGACTCGCGGGGCGCGTATAACAACCCTCCTAAATATTTTCAGCACCCTAAAATATATTAAAATACCCCAATATGTCTTAAAATACACCCATACGCGAAAACGGACCCCAAATACCTTTATGTTATTAAAAATTAATTAAAAACAAGAAAATTGGGGCTCTCGCGGGGCGCATAGCCCATGGCTACTGCCTACGCGGGCCGCGACAACAAGGAGTCAGGGCCGCACCCTAGAGCGCCACGTATCAGGTCACGTGTGGAGTCTACTGTCCGAATCAGCAACCTTAGGGCCTACCCTAGGGAGCCTCGCGGGCCGCGTGAGCCCTGGAGGAAAGCTACGTGGGGGGGGGGGCACAAAACCCAAATGCAGCCCTATAAATTGCACGCATCGGCCTTCAGTCGAATTCGTTCATCTCTCGAGCTTTCTCTATAATTTCTAAATAGCAATTATAATTTCCGGGCATGATACCCCCCTAAATAACGCAGTTCTGCTCCGTTGTAAGTATCATAACCCCTGGATACGTATTAGATACGCTGCCCGATTGATCTAGGGTTCCGTAACGGCTGTCGTGGTTCTGCCCGACGTAGTCATTGGAATGCCGTCTTGGGGAGGGTATTACTAATGTTAAAATGGGTTATTATACTAACGCGTGTGCATTTGTGTAATTTATAGATTATCACCAGGAAACCCTTACCAAAAACCTAAAACAGCAATGTGAGTAATCTCCTTTTTGTAAACAGTTTTTACAAAACCTTAAATATTTTACAATGCAATTTAGCAGTGATTGAGTCTTTGTAATTCTACAATTACTGCCGGTATGTTGGGGTTTTGTATACAAAATGTGAGACACGTTACCATTGGACAAAGAGTTAGCCAATGTGTAATATGACCCACCAGTCAGGATTGACAGTACTGAATGAGTAATTGGGTAGATGTAAACATTGTAATCGCTCTCAATACTGTTTAAATTAATAAAACTTTTCTTGAATAAACTGGGATTCACTCACCAGTATTTCCCACTGACAAAATGTTTTTAAACGCGTTTCAGGTAACAAAATGTGAAAGCCAACTAGAAGCCAGCTGGACAGCACTAAAGGCTTGGAAAAAGTAGCTATAAAAGTTACCTAAATAAAGAAGGCGTTTTATTTCAATAAAATGGGATTTATCCCTATAAATCTGTTTGTAATGAAAACTTGGGTTTTATCCCAATATATTTATTTATATAAAAATGGTGTTTACTCTGATAAAATATTTCCTAACTACGGTCCTGATAAAATTTCCGCTGCCAAATTAATAAACACCGATACCACCGACACTGAGTTCGCGGCCGCCCGTTCTCGGGACAGATAGGGGGCAGGGGTTGCGACAGAAGGTGGTATCATAGCTAAGCCACTGATTCAGCCACAAAAGTCTTCTGCTGACACCAAGATATTATCTAAAGTGTTAGGAAATAAATTATGGAAATACGTGCAAAATTGTATTTTATTGTTATGTGTTATTTGACTATTTGTTAGTTTACAGTATGAGCGACCAAGGACCATCTGACGCGTATCGTCAGTTGTCTGGTTCGCCTAGAAGCGAAGGCGCCTCTTCACAGCCTGACCTCTCAGGGTATTCTGTTGATAATGAAGAAGGAATATTCGTATTTAAGGTTCAGTAGGGGAGCACATGAGCGTAGGAAACGAATGAAAAAAGTTGCAAGAACAATGAGTGCTAGCAGCAGCTAAAAGAGAAACCGACGCCCACACCCAAGACATGCTTAATAGGAGTTTAGCAAACTTCCATATTTTAGCAACCACAGCAGCCGACCCTAACCTGGAACAACTGATAGCACCCCAACCATTACAGCCCATGGAAGTAGAAAATAGCCCTGAAAATCAAGTAGAAATGCATGATTTTAACCCGGAGGAGATACCTAGTGTACCAGCACCTAATCCCTTAGATCCAGATTATGACCCATGGTGGGATGACAATAGGGACTATGTGCAACGTTACCCCATACAAGAAGACATGCCCATGCCAAATCTAGGAGCTTACCCAGGTTTGAACCCTCTAGATCCCTATTATGATAATGATTTATTCATTAGGGAGATTTTAGAGAATCCTTACCCATACCAAGCACCCACACCCCCATACCCTAAACCTATGCCCCAGATTCCAAACCCGGTCCTAGAACCTGCACCCCCAATGAGTGCAGAAAATGTACAAGAACTCAGGACATTTGGTGAGGAAATTTTAGAAAGTAGTGAGAGAATGAGACAGGCGGGAGAGCGACTCGTCTGGAAGTACGACGAGCGCAATATGGATTTCTGGATGAATCCATATCCGTGAAGGTGATGATAGAGATGGTAATAATAATAATAATAATAATAATAAATATGTGTGTATGAAAAAAAAATACGGATGCCTACTACTAGTAGTGTAATTTTTATTTCAGTTATATTGTAATTTTAATTTTCAGTTCTGGCTTGTACTAGATGCATATTATATAAAAATAGAGTAAGTCGCAATGATCGACGCTATTGACCAAAATGCGTGTCATGTGATTGGCCATATTAAATATTATTTTGTGATATTAATACGTGGTAAATGTTTAAAATTCAAATAGACAATGAAGTGAACCAGGAAAATCTGAACAATGAAAACCTGAATGACAATAACCCGAATAATGAGAATCCAAACAACAATAACAATGGAAACCAAGTAGATAATAGTGCCATCTAACACATAGTGGCACAAGGAATTATAGATGCAATGCCATTTATTATTCAAACTGTTAAGGAAGCTGATAATAAAAGCAAGTATAGCAGTAAGCGACCAACTGAACCTGAACACAGCGTAAACAATGGACCCGTACTTCAAGCGCCCATTCCCAAAAGAAGAAGAACCATGCCTTATGGTTGTTCTTATAAAGAATTTTGGTCCTGCAAACCAATAGAATTCTCGGGCAATGAAGGACCCATTGCAGCTCTACGCTAGATAGAAAAGACTGAGGCAGTCTTAAAAATAAGCAAATGTGCAGAAGAAGATAAGATAATGTTTGCTTCTAATATGTTTAAGAACTCAGCCTTAGAATGATGGAACACTATCCTCCAGTCTAGGGGAAGTGTTAGGGTTTATAATATGGAATGGGAGGAATTTAAAAACTTGGTGGAAAGGAAATTCTGCCCTCCCAATGAAAAGGAACAGATAACAAATAAGTTTCTGAACCTTAGGATGACTGGAGTTGATAATAAGGGTTATACTACTACATTCTTTGAATATGCTAGAATCGTGCCAACCCTTGCATCACCTGAACCAGTATTAATCTCCCGTTACATTTGGGGATTAATCAGGGAAATCAGACATGTAGTCAAGGCAGCTAGACCCCAAACTATAGAAGAAGCCGTAGAACTAGCAAATACCTTGACAGATGAGTTAGTACGTACACGGGAAGAGGATCTGTCACAACCCCTGATCCCATCCTGGGAGCGGGAGCCGTGAGCCAGTTTCGGTGGTATCCTGTTATGGTCTAATTTAGCAGCGGAATTTACATCAGGATCGTAGTTAGGAAATATTTTATCACAGTAAAATACCACATTTTCATAATATTAAACACATGGGTAAAACCCAAGTTTTTTAGTACACACATTTTCATAGGGAATACACCCTATTTTTATTTAAGAAAAACATCTATTTCTTTTAGGTAACTCTATTGCCACTTTTCCAAGCCTTCAGTGCTGTCAGCTGGCTTCTATTTGGCTTTCACATATTGTTACCTGAAACGCGTTTTAAAAATATTTTGTCAGTGGGAAATACTGGTGAGTGAATCCCAGTTCAGTCAAGTTTTTAATAAAAACCATAGTACAGTATTGAGGGCGCATCCGCAATTACATTTGTTTCCAAGTGATATCAATTACCACCACACGGTACTGTCGTTCCGACTTATGGTCATGTTACTCCTCGCAAGGTAGTAACAAATTTTGTATACAAAACCCCAAATTTACCGACTGTAATTGTATCTTTACAAATACTCAATAACTGCTTAATGTATAATTAATTAAGTGAGGTTTTGTAAAAACAATTTGCAAAAAGGAGATTACTCACATTGCTGTGTTAGATTATCCGTAAGGGTTTCCTGATGACAATCTATAAATTACACAAATGCACGTGTGTTAGTATAATAACCCATTTTAACATTAGTAATACCCTCCCCGAGACGGCATTCCAACGACTACGTCGGGCAGAACCACGACAGCCGTTACGGAACCCTAGATCAATCGGGCAGAGTATCTAATACGTCTCCAGGGGTTATGATACTTACATTGGAGCAGAACCTCTCTATTTAGGGGGGGTATAATACCCGAGTATAATGCCTACTATTCAGAATTTGAGATACAGAAAAGATTTTGAACGATTCTCGACTTAAATCCGATGGCCTCTATTTATAGGGCCTGATTTCAGCTTTTACGCGGCCCGCGTAAATGATAACAATGGGTTACGTGGCCCGCGTCAAACTTAGGTCAACGCGTAGCTCGTCCGGATCAGCGACTAGACTTGCCACGATGATGACACGTGTCGGCCTGGAGTGTTGCCGTGTTCTTGATCTCTCGCGGCCCGCGTAAGACTCTTAAGAAGTCCACGCGGCCCGCGACAAACCCAAAAATTAGATTTTTAATTATTTTTATTAATATTTAAGGTATTCGGGGCCTGTTTTCACGTATGGGGTGTATTTTAGGACATATTGGGATATTTTAAATATTTTTAGGGTGTCGTAAAAATTATGAGGGTGTCGGTTTATGTCAGGGTTGTTATATCCTCCTCACCTTGTTTTAGAGCTCGTCCTCGAGATCTACTGGAATAAGGGTGGATATTTCCTTTGCGTTTCTGATTCAAGCTCCCATGTGTACTCAGGTCCTCTTTTGGAGTCCCACTTCACTTTGACCATAACTAATCTTTTGTGTTTGAGATTCTTGGTTTTCCTATCTTTAATTTGTAGAGGTTTTTCTACAAATTTGAGTTGTTCATTTACCTCTATATCCTTAAGAGGTACCATCAGTGATTCATCAACTAGGCATTTCTTAAGATTAGATACATGGAATACATCATGTATTCCTGCCATTTCCTCTGGCAGTTGTAGCTGATAAGCTACAGGTCCTATTCTTTTAGTAATCTCAAAAGGTCCAACATACCGGGGACTTAGCTTTCCTCGTCTGATGAATCTTACCAATCCTTTCCAAGGAGAGACTTTTAACAATACCTTGTCACCTACCTGAAATTCTAACGGCTTACGTCTGTTATCAGCGTAGCTCTTCTGTCGATCACGTGCTGCTTTCAGTCGTTCCTTGACTCGAATCATCATGTCGGTTGTTTCCTACACTATATCAGGTCCAGATAGTTGCTTTTCCCAATTTCTGCCCAACAGACTGGGGTTCGGCACTTTCGTCCATAAAGTGCTTCGAATGGTGCAACATTTATACTTGTGTGATAACTGTTATTATAAGAGAATTCTATTAAAGGTAAGTGATCATCCCAATTACCTCCGAAATCAATTAAACAAGCTCTAAGCATGTCCTCCATTGTCTGAATTGTCCTTTCGCTTTATCCGTCCGTTTGAGGATGATAAGCGGTGCTTAGATTTAGCTTGGTTCCCATTGCTTTTTGGAAACTTGACCAAAAATGAGAGGTAAAACGGCTATCCCTATCAGAAATAATTGATAAAGGAATTCCATGTAATGAAACAATTTCATTTACATACAATTTGGCTAATTGTTCCATACTAAAAGTTTCCTTCATAGGTAGGAAATGAGCTGATTTGGTTAACCTATCTACAATCACCCAGGTTGTATCATTACCTTTTCTTGTTTTGGGTAATTTGGTAACAAAATCCATTGTTATCAATTCCCATTTCCAAACTAGCATCTCCGGTTGTTGCAGCAATCCTGAGGGCTTCTGGTGTTCAACTTTGACTTGTGAACAAGTCAAACACTTAGAAACGTAAGCTGCTATATCCTTTTTCATTCCTATTCACCAGAATTTTTTCCTTAAATCCTGGTACATCTTATCACTTCCTGGATGCATCGTATATTAAGACTTATGGGCTTCTTCTAATATATAGTTCCTAATTTAGGTATCCACATTCTCTTTTTATGGAATCTCGAAATTCCATCTGTTCCTTGTTCTAATTCCTTAGTCATTCCCTTTAATTTTTCAGTATCCTCCTTGATTACTGATTCTTGTGCTTTTCTAATCTGTTCATTTAAATCTACTTGTAGATTTAATTTAAGAGAACATACCCTTTTTGGCTTTTCATGATACTTTCGGCTTAAAGCATCAGCCACTACATTGGCTTTTCCAGCATGGTACTGGATATTACAATCATAATCACTAAGAATCTCCATCCAACGTCTTTGTCTCATATTCAGCTCCTTTTGCCCGAAAACATACCTTAAACTTTTATGATCTGTGAATATGGTAAACTTACTACCATAAAGGTAATGTCTCCAAATCTTAAGGGCAAAAATTATAGCTCCTAATTCCAAGTCATGGGTTGAAAATTTTTCTTCATGATTCTTAAGCTGTCTGGATGCGTAAGCTATAACCTTTTGACGTTGCATCAATACACATTCATAACCTAACTTAGAAGCGTCACAATAGACTACAAAGTCTTCAGTTCCTTCTGGTAATGCTAGTATGGGTGCATGGGTTAGTCTTTGCTTAAGGATTCGAAAGGCTTCTTCTTGTTTTGGTCCCCATTCAAACTTAATGGATTTACAGGTTAACTTAGTTAAGGGAATGGCTATTCTAGAAAAATCTCGAATAAATCTTCTATAATAACTGGCCAATCCTAAGAAACTTCTAACCTCGGTTGGCGACTCAGGGGTTTTCCATTTGGTAATTGCCTCGATCTTTGTTGGATCCACATGAATTCCTTCATGATCGACTACGTGTCCAAGAAACTGTACCTGTTCTAACCAAAACTCGCACTTTGAAAACTTACCGTAAAGCTTTTCCTTTCTTAATAGACTTAAAAATGCATGCAAATGCTTTGCATGATCCTCTTTACTCTTAGAGTAAATGAGAATATCATCAATAAAAACGATTATGAATTTATCCAAATATGGGTTACATATTCGGTTTATCATGTCCATAAATGCGGCTGGGGCATTGGTTAAACCAAATGGCATGACAGTGAATTCATAATGGCCATACCTTGTTCTAAAAGTGGTTTTAGGAATGTCCTCTTCCTGTACCTTTAATTGATGATATCTTGATCTTAAATTGATTTTAGAGAAAAATCGAGCTCCTTGAAGTTGATCGAACAGATCATCGATCCTTGGTAATGGGTACCGATTCTTAATCCTGACCTTGTTCAATTCACGGTAGTCAATGCACATACGCATTGATCCATCCTTCTTTTTGACAAACAGTATCGGTGCTCCCCATGGCGATGAGCTTGGCTGTATGAATCCTTTCTCTAACAATTCGTCTAACTGTTTCTTTAGTTCCTGCGTTTCGGCGGGTGCCAAACGGTAAGGTGCTTTGGCAATCGATGTCGTTCCTTGTAGTAGGTGGATTCTGAATTCAACTTCCCTATCTGGCGGTAGCCCTAGCAATTCTTCTGGAAATACATCTGAAAACTGGGACACCACTGGAATGTCTTTTAGTTCTTTTCCTTTAGTGTTAGTGATTATAGAAATCAAATACACTATAGATCCTTTTCTTATATAACTTGCAGTTTTCATCACAGAGATGAATCTAGTGGATCTAGATGGTTTATCTCCTTTAATTGTGATCTTTTCACCCCTTGGTGAATTTACTTGAATTGACTTTGGATCACACAAAATACTGGCTTTATTGGCTATTAACCAATCCATTCCTAATACAATATCAAATCCTGCCAGATTCATTGGGTAAAGGTTTGCAATAAATTTTTGATTAAAAATTTCTATTCTTGCCCCCCTGCAAGATTTCAGAAATCCTAACGGTTTCTCCATTTGCTGTTTCTACTAGACATTCTTGTGGTAGTTAAGTTAATGATTGATTTAGAAGTTTGCAAAACAAAGTATTAATAAAACTTTGGTTTGCACCAGAGTCAAATAATACTTTAGCAAAAATATCATTAACTAAAAACGTATCAGCTATGACGTCTGGAATCATCTTGGCTTCATCTGCAGTTAGAACAAATGCTCTAGCATTTTTAGTGTTCTTGTTGTTTGCGGGTGGAGCTAACTTCGGACAGTTTGGCTTGATATGACCTTTTTCTCCACAGTTGAAGCACAATCCATTAGTTGGTTTCCTTCTGCAGGTTTCTTTCTTGTGTCCTGGTGCTTTGCAGAAATTGCAGTAAGTGGAGCATTTTCCTGAATGCTTCTTTCTGCAGCTTTTGCAGTATGGTGCAGAGGTAGAACCTACATTCCTACGGTTGGAATTCCCATAACGGAATTCTTGAGTAAGCCTTTGAGATAGGTTTCTCCTCTGGTCTTCTTCTCTAGTATGGATGAATTCATCTGTCAAGGTATTGGCTAGTTCTACAGCTTCTTCTATGGTTTGAGGTCTAGCTGCCTTGACTACATGTCTAATCTCTCCAATTAATCCCCAGATGTAACGGGAGATTAATACCGGTTCAGGTGATGCAAGGGTTGGTACTATCCTAGCATATTCAAAGAATGTAGTAGTGTACCCCTTACTATCTACCCCGGTCATTCTAAGGTTCAAAAGTTTATTCGTTATCTGTTCCTTTTCATTGGGAAGGCAGAATTTTCTTTCTACCGTATTTTTAAACTCCTTCATTCCATATGGTATACCCTATCACTTCCCCTTGACTGGAGGATAGTGTTCCACCATTCTGAGGCTGAATTTTTAAATAGATTAGAAGCAAACATTATCTTGTCTTCTTCTGCACACTTGCTTATTTTTAGAACAACCTCAGTTTTCTCTATCCAGCGTAGAGCTGCGATGAGTCCTTCATTGCCCGAGAATTCTATTGGTTTGCAGGACCAGAATTCTTTATAAGAACAACCATATGGCATGGTTCTTCTTCTTTTGGGAATGGGCACTTGAAGTACAGGTCCATTATTCACGCTGTTTTCCGGTTCGGTTGGTCGCTTACTACTATGCTTACTTTTATTTTCGGCGTCCTTAACATTTTGGATAATAAATGGCATCGCATCTATGATTCCTTGTGCCACTATATGTTGAAGGGCACTATTATCCACTTGGTTTCCATTGTTATTGTTGTTCGGATTCTCGTTATTCAGATTATCGTTATTCGAGTGGTTATCATTCTGGTTTTCCTGATTCACTTTGTTGTCCATCTGAATTTTAAACATTTACCACATATTAATATCACCAATAATATTTGAATATAGTCGATCACATGACACGCACTTTGGTCAAAAGCGTCGAGCATTGCGACTTTACTCTATTCATATACTATGCATCTATTACACACTAGTACTGAAATTAAATTACAATACCGACAGAAATTTAAAACTACACTACTAGTAATAGGCATCCGTAGTTTTTTATACACATACACACATATTTTATTATTATATTATATTATTATAATTTCGACCATCTCCACCATCGTTTCAAGGATATGGATTCATCCAAAAATCCATATTGTGCTCGTCGTATTTCCATACGAGACGCTCTCCCACCTGTCTCATTCTCTCACTGCTTTCTAAAATTTCCTCACCAAAAGTCCTAAGTTCTTGTACGTTGTCTGCACTCATTGGGGGTGCAGGTTCTAGGACTGTGTTCGGAATATGGGGTGCGGGTTCCTGGTATGGGGGTGTAGGGGCCTGAAATGGGTAAGGGTTTTCTAAGATCTCCCTAATGTACACATCATTATTGAAATAGGGATCTAGAGGATCTAACCCTGGATAGGCTCCAAGATTGGGCATGGGCAAATCTTCATGTATCGGGTAGCGTTGCACATAGTCCCTGTTGTCGTCCCACCATGGGTCGTAAGTTGGGTTTAGGGGATTTGGTGCAAGTACCCTAGGTATTTCCTCCGGATTGAAATCATGCATTTCTACTTGGTTTTCAGGGTTTTCTATTTCCATTGGTTAGTCAGGAATTGGTGGTTGTGGTTGGGGTGCTAACATTTGCTCCAGGTTTGGGTCAGCTGCAGTGGTTGCTAAGATATGGATATTGGCTATACCCCTATTAAGCATATCCTGGGCATAAGCATCGGTTTCTCTCTTAGCTACTGCTAACACTCTCTGTTCTTGTAACTTTTACATACGCTTTCTACGCTCATGTGCTCCCCTACTGAACCATCCCCTCTTTTTCTGAGGAAATGGCTCTTCAGATTGAGCCTTAAACACGAATATTCCTTGTTCCGTATCAGCAGAGTACCCCAAGAGGGCAGGCTGAGAAGAGGTACCTTCGCTTCTAGGCAAACTAGACAATTGACGGTACGCGTCAGATGGTCCTTGGTCGCTCATAGTGTAAACTAACAGATAGTCAGATAACACACAACAAGAAAATACAATTATGCACGTATTTTCGTAATTTATTTCCTAACACTTTGAATTTTGGTGTCAGCAGAACACTTCTGTGGCTGAATCAGTGGCTTAGCTCTGATACCACCTTCTGTCACAACCCCTAATCCCATCCTGGGAGCGGGAGCCGTGAGCCAGTTTCGGTGGTATCCTGTTATGGTCTAATTTGGCAGCGAAATTTACATCAGGATCGTAGTTAGGAAATATTTTATCAGAGTAAAATACCACATTTTCATAACATTAAACACATGGGTAAAACCCAAGTTTTCAGTACACACATTTTCATAGGGAATACACCCTATTTTTATTTAAGAAAAACATCTATTTCTTTTAGGTAACTCTATTGCCACTTTTCCAAGCCTTCAGTGCTGTCCAGCTGGCTTCTATTTGGCTTTCACATATTGTTACCTGAAACGCGTTTTAAAAATATTTTGTCAGTGGGAAATACTGGTGAGTGAATCCCAGTTCAATCAAGTTTTTAATAAAAACCATAGTACAATATTGAGGGCGCATCCGCAATTACATTTGTTTCCAAGTGATATCAATTACCACCACACGGTACTGTCGTTCCGACTTATGGTCATGTTACTCCTCGCAAGGTAGTAACAAATTTTGTATACAAAACCCCAAATTTACCGACTGTAATTATATCTTTACAAATACTCAATAACTGCTTAATGTATAATTAATTAAGTGAGGTTTTGTAAAAACAGTTTGCAAAAAGGAGATTACTCACATTGCTGTCTTAGCTTATCCGTAAGGGTTTCCTGATTACAATCTATAAATTACACAAATGCACGTGTGTTAGTATAATAACCCATTTTAACATTAGTAATACCCTCCCCGAGACGGCATTCCAACGACTACGTCGGGC
Source organism: Helianthus annuus (assembly GCF_002127325.2). Classification (NCBI taxonomy): domain Eukaryota; kingdom Viridiplantae; phylum Streptophyta; class Magnoliopsida; order Asterales; family Asteraceae; genus Helianthus; species Helianthus annuus. The sequence continues at coordinate 149,497,798 of NC_035442.2, forward strand.
AGAACCACGACAGCCGTTACGGAACCCTAGATCAATCGGGCAGAGTATCTAATACGTCTCCAGGGGTTATGATACTTACATCGGAGCAGAACCTCGCTATTTAGGGGGGTATAATACCCGAGTATAATGCCTAGTATTCAAAATTTGAGATACAGAAAAGATTTTGAACGATTCTCGACTGAAATCCGATGGCCTCTATTTATAGGGCCTGATTTCAGCTTTTATGCGGCCCGCGTAAATGATAACAATGGGTTACGCGGCCCGCGTCAAACCCAGGTCAACGTGTAGCTCGTCCGGATCAGCGACTAGACTTGCCACGATGATGACACGTGTCGGCCTGGGGTGTTGTCGCGTTCTTTATCTCTCGCGGCCCGCGTAAGAATCTTAAGAAGTCTACGCGGCCCGCGACAAACCCAAAAATCAGATTTTTAATTATTTTTATTAATATTTAAGGTATTCGGGCCTGTTTTCACGTATGGGGTGTATTTTAGGACATATTGGGATATTTTAAATATTTTTATGGTTTCGGAAAAATTATGAGGGTGTCGGTTTATGTCAGGGTTGTTATAGGATCAAAGGAGGAACCTAGCTCAAAGGCTTATCCAAGAATTTCGTTCTGGAAATTCCAACCGTGGGAGAAATGTAGGTTCTACATCTGCACCATATTGCAAGTATTGCAAGAGGAAGCATTCTGGAAGATGCTGCATATATTGCAATTTCTTCAAAATATCGGGACACAAGGAAGAAGACTGCAGGAAGAAAGCCAACAAGAAGATATGCTACAATTGCGGAGAACAAGGTCATATCAAGCCAAACTGTCCGAAATTAGCTCCAGCTACGAACAACGAGAACACTAAAAATTCTAGAGCATTTCTTCTGACGACAGATGAAGCCAATATGATTCCAGATGTGATAGCCGGTGTGTTTTTAGTTAATGATGTTTTTGCTAAAGTATTATTTGACTCTGGTGCAAACCAAAGTTTTATTAATACTTCGTTTTGCAAACTTCTTAATCAATCATTAACTAAACTCCCACAAGAATGTCTGGTAGAGACAGCAAATGGGGAAACCGTTAGGATTTCTGAAATCTTGCAGGGAGCAAGAATAGAATTTTTAAATCAAAAGTTCATTGCAAACCTTTATCCAATGAATCTGGCAGGATTCGGTGTCGTTTTAGGAATGGATTGGTTAATAGCCAATAAAGCCAGTATTTTATGTGATCAAAAGTCAATTCAAGTAAATTCACCAAAAGGTGAGAAGATCACAATTAAAGGAGATAAACCATCTAGATCCACAAATGTGATGAAAACAGCAAGTTGTATAAGAAAAGGATCTATAGTGTATTTGATTTCTATAATCACTAACACTAAAGGAAAAGAACTAAAAGACATTCCAGTAGTGTCTCAGTTTTCAGATGTGTTTCCAGAAGAATTACCAGGACTTCCGCCAGACAGAGAAGTTGAATTCAGAATCCACCTGCTACCAGGGACAACACCAATTGCTAAAGCACCTTACCGTTTGGCACCCGCAGAAATGCATGAACTGAAGAAACAATTAGACGAATTGTTGGAGAAAGGATTTATACAGCCAAGCTCATCACCATGGGGAGCACCGATTTTATTCGTTAAAAAGAAAGACGGATCGATGCGTATGTACATTGACTACTGCGAATTGAACAAGGTCACGATTGAGAATCGGTACCCATTACCAAGAATCGATGATCTGTTCGATCAATTGCAAGGAGCTCGATTTTTCTCGAAAATCGATTTAAGGTCAGGATATCATCAATTAAAGGTACAGGAAGAGGACATTCCTAAAACCGCATTTAGAACAAGGTACGACCATTATGAATTTACTGTCATGCCATTTGGTTTAACCAATGCCCCAGCTGCATTTATGGACATGATGAACCGAATATGTAAGTCATATTTGGATAAATTCATAATTGTCTTTATAGATGATATTCTCATTTACTCTAAGAATAAGGAAGAACATGCAGAGCATTTGCACGCACTTCTAAGTTTATTAAGAAAGGAAAAGCTTTATGCAAAGTTTTCAAAGTGCGAGTTTTGGTTAGAACAATTACAGTTTCTTGGACACTTAGTCAATCATGAAGGAATTCATGTAGATCCCACCAAGATTGAGGCGATTACCAAATGGAAAACCCCTGAGTCACCAACCGAGGTTAGAAGTTTCTTAGGATTGGCCAGTTATTATAGAAGATTTATTCGAGATTTTTCTAGAATAGCCATTCCTTTAACTAAGTTAACCTGTAAATCCATTAAGTTTGAACGGGGACCAAAGCAAGAAGAAGCCTTCAGAATTCTTAAGCAAAGACTTACCCATGCACCCATACTAGCGTTACCAGAAGGAACTGAAGATTTCGTAGTCTATTGTGACGCTTCTAAGTTAGGTTATGGATGTGTGTTGATGCAACGTCAAAAAGTTATAGCTTATGTATCTAGACAACTTAAGAATCATGAAGAGAACTATTCAACCCATGATTTGGAATTAGGAGCCATAATTTTTGCCCTTAAGATTTGGAGACATTACCTTTATGGTAGTAAGTTTACCATTTTCACTAATCATAAGAGTTTGAGGTATGTTTTCGGGCAAAAGGAGTTGAATATGAGATAAAGACGCTGGATGGAGATTCTTAGTGATTATGATTGTAATATCCAGTACTATGCAGGAAAGGCCAATGTAGTGGCTGATGCTTTAAGTCGAAAGTATCATGAAAAGCCAAAAAGGGTACGTTCTCTTAAATTAAATCTACAAGTAGATTTAAATGATCAGATTAGACAAGCACAAGAATCAGTAATCAAAGATGATACTGAAAAATTAAAAGGAATGATTAAGGAACTAGAACGAGGAACAGATGGAATTTGGAGATTCCATAAGAAAAGAATGTGGATACCTAAATTAGGAAACCTACGCCATCGTATATTAGAAGAAGCCCATAAGTCTAGGTATACGATGCATCCAGGAAGTGATAAAATGTATCAGGACTTAAGAAAGAATTTTTGGTGGATAGGAATGAAAAAGGATATAACAACTTATGTTTCTAAGTATTTAACCTGTTCACAAGTTAAAGCTGAACATCAGAAACCCTCAGGTTTATTGCAGCAGTTAGAAATGCCAGTTTAGAAATGGGAATTAATAACTATGGATTTTGTTACCAAATTACCCAAAACAAGGAAAGGTAATGATACAATCTGGGTAATTGTAGACAGGCTAACTAAGTCAGCCCATTTTCTACCAATGAAGGAAACTTTCAGTATGGAACAATTAGCTAAGTTATATGTAAATGAAATAGTTTCATTACATGGGATTCTTTTATCAATTGTTTCTGACAGAGATAGTCGTTTTACCTCTCATTTTTGGACAAGTTTCCAAAAAGCAATGGGAACCATGTTGAATCTAAGCATGGCTTACCATCCTTAAACGGACAGTCAAAGTGAAAGGACAATTCAGATGATGGAGGACATGCTTAGAGCTTGTGTAATCGACTTCGGAGGTAATTGGGACGATCACTTACCCTTAATAGAATTTTCTCATAATAACAGTTATCACACAAGTATCAATGTTGCACCATTCGAAGCACTTTATGGACGAAAGTGTCGAACCCCAGTCTGTTGGGCAGAAATTGGGGAAAAGCAACTATCTGGACCTGAAATAGTGCAAGAAACAACCGACAAAATCATTCAAGTCAAGGAACGACTGAAAGCAGCACGTGATCGACAAAAGAGTTATGCTAATAACAGGCGAAAACCGTTGGAATTTCAGGTAGGAGACAAAGTGTTATTAAAAGTCTCTCCTTGGAAAGGAGTGGTAAGATTCATCAAAAGAGGGAAGCTAAGTCCCAGGTATGTTGGACCTTTTGAGATTATTAGAAGAATAGGACCTGTAGCCTATCAGCTACAACTGCCAGAGGAAACGGCAGGAATACATGATGTATTTCATGTATCTAATCTCAAGAAATGCTTAGCCGATAAATCATTGATGATACCTCTTAAGGACATAGAGGTAAATGAATAGTTAAAGTTTGTAAAGAGACCTCTACAGATTGAAGACAGGAAAACTAAGAACCTCAAACACAAGAGATTAGTTCTGGTCAAAGTGAAATGGGACTCCAAAAGAGGACCAGAGTATACATGGGAGCTTGAATCAGAAATGCAAAGGAAATAACAACACTTGTTCCAGTAGATCTCGAGGCCGAGCTCTAAAATAAGGTGGGGAGGATATAACAAACTTCCTAAATATTTTTGGCATCCTAAAATATATTAAAATATCCCAATATGTCTTAAAATACAATCCCATACGCGAAAACGGACCCCGAATACCTTTATTTTATTAAAAATTAATTAAAAACCAGAAAATTGGGGCTCTCGCGGGGTGCGTAGCCCATGGCTACTGCCTACGCGGGCCGTGATAGCAAGGAGTCAGGGCTGCACCCTAGAGCGCCACGTGTCAGGTCACGTGTGGAGTCTACGGTCCGAATCAGCAACCCTAGGGCCTACCCTAGGGAGCCTCGTGGGCCGCGTAAGCCCTGGAGGAAAGCTACGCGGGGCGCGACAAAACCCAAATGCAGCCCTATAAATTGGACGCATCGGCCTTCAGTCGAATTCGTTCATCTCTCGAGCTTTCTCTCTAATTTCTAAATGGCAATTATAATTTCCGGGCATAATACCCCCCTAAATAACGAAGTTCTGCTCCGTTGTAAGTATCATAACCCCTGGATACGTATTAGATACGCTGCTCGATTGATCTAGGGCTTCGTAACGTTTGTCGTGGTTCTGCCCGACGTAGTCGTTGGAATGCCGTCTCGGGGAGGGTATTACTAATGTTAAAATGAGTTATTATACTAACGCGTGTGCATTTGTGTAATTTATAGATTATCACCAGGAAACCCTTACCAAAAACCTAAAACAGCAATGTGAGTAATCTCTTTTTTGTAAACAGTTTTTACAAAACCTTAAATATTTTACAATGCAATTTAGCAGTGATTGAGTCTTTGTAATTCTACAATTACTGCCGGTATGTTGGGGTTTTATATACAAAATGTGAGACACATTACCATTGGACAAAGAGTTAGCTAATGTGTAGTATGACCCACCCGTCAGGATTGACAGTGCTGAATGAGTAATTGGGTAGATGTAAACATTGTAATCGCTCTCAATACTGTTTAAATTAATAAAACTTTTCTTGATTAAACTGGGATTCACTCACCAGTATTTCCCACTGACAAAATGTTTTTAAACGCGTTTCAGGTAACAAAATGTGAAAGCCAACTAGAAGCCAGGTAGACAGCACTGAAGGCTTGAAAAAAGTGGCTATAAAAGTTACCTAAATAAAGAAGGCGTTTTATTTCAATAAAATGGGATTTATCCCTATAAATCTGTTTGTAATGAAAACTTGGGTTTTATCCCAATATATTTATTTATATAAAAAATGGTGTTTTACTCTGATAAAATATTTCCTAACTACGGTCCTGATGAAATTTCCGCTGCCAAATTAATAAACACCGATACCACCGACACTGAGTTCGCGGCCGCCCGTTCCCGGGACAGATAGGGGCGGGGGTTGTGACAGCGCGAGCCACCCCTATTTCAGCCTATAAAAGGGGCCTTCGGCCTCAGTTGCAGATCGTTCAATTCTTTTCTTTTCTTTGTCCATATAATAGCTAAACGCTGCTCGATATTATACCCCTAAAACACGAAGCTCTGCCTCATTGTAAGTATTTTAACCCTCGATCACTAATTCGTTACCCTACCCGATTGATCTAGGGCTCCGTAACGCATGTCGAGGCTCTGCCTGAGTAAGTTCGTTGGAGTTCTGTCTCGTGTTGTATGCCTAATGTGATTTGGGTTATCTTACTAACACGTGTGCATTGTTTATTTTTAATAGATGATAATCAGGAAAACCAACAGGAAGCTATAGAAATACCCAAGTCAACAATGTAAGTCATTCTCTTTTTCTACCAAACTGTTTTACAAAACCTCAAATGTTTTCAGTTATACTTTCAGTGATTGAGTCTGTGTATTCTACAATTGCTGCCGGTATTTGGGGTTTTGTATACACTACTAGTAATCCGTTACTATTGGACAATGAGTTAACCAATGAGTAACATGACCACAGTCATGGAACTGCCAACATGACAAATACTGAATGAGTATATTGGTAGATATAAACATTGTTATCGCTCTCAATACTGTAAAGTTATAAAAGCTTGTTTTGATTAAACTAGGATGCGCCAGTATTTCTTGCTGATAAAATCTTTTTAAAACGCGTTTCAGGTAACTTAATGTGAAGCTATAAGAAGCCAGCTATGGAGCACTGAAAGCTTAACGAAGTGGCTATAAAAGTTACCTAAATAAAAGGAGATTTTGTTTTCAATAATTAGGGTTTATCCCTATAAATGTATTATAAATGGAACATGGGTTTTATCCCATTTATTTATTATAAAAAGTTTGGTGTTTTGAATCTCTGAGATTTATTTCCTAACTACGATCCTGATGTTTTATATTCCGCTGCCAAATTAATAAACACCGATACCACCAGCTCTGCGTTCTCGCGGCTCCCGCTCCCGGGGTAGGGGTCGGGGGCTGCAACACGTTTTCGTAAATAACATCAATTTTATTACGTTGACGTGCCTCATTAAGGGTAAAAAGGTCTTTAGACTTCTGAACACAAAACGCCAAACTCATGAATAAAACGCCAATAAATTGCCGCCTTAAACTACAAAGCACACATCATCCTAATTTAAACGCCATTAGATATAAAACGCCAAACTTTGTTTTTAAACGATAAAGCTGAACATATAATTGAAAACATATGATAAACAAGACCTAATAAACATATAATTGAAAATGCCATAATAAAAACGCCATAATACAAACACCATTACCTGATTGATTAACAAATATGATGAATTAAAAATATTATTGCAACGTAATTATCATAACGCCATCAGATGAATAATTAAAAATAATTAACAACATGAATAATTAACAAATATAACATGATAATGAAAACGCCATAGTTAACAAAACTGATGTTTACGAATTAACAAATAGTAATAACTGATGTTTACAAATACTACTCAATAATATTCAAAACTAATCAGGTGTAAAACGCCAATGATCATAAAAACATAAGAAATATACTAGATCCAAACGACAATTAAAATTAATAATGAAAACTCCAATTATCAGTTCTTACTAATTGTTTAACTACCAATGAAAACGCGAATAAATTGGATACACGAACAACACCATTGAAAGCATACAACACATTATGAAATATTAATTTGAAAAAAAAAACAATGAAACAAGCATTATATAAAGAACAAAACGCCATATCTGTTGTATATGTGTTGCATGATTTGCTGGAACAAAAATATGAAACGTCATCAAATATTACTTTGTCGAACAGAATCCACGTTAGATGCCATAGATCCGAGAAAGTTTGGAAATGAGGTAACCGTTAATACGAAATCTTTGGAGTTTTAATTTGAAACAGATTTATAATGCGAATAAGGAGGGAACGTATAAAAGGACAATTGTACCCCTACATATCATTTAGCGCCCTCTGCCACGTGTTGGGCCAGGATCTGTTCTCACCGTTCTCACACATTAGGGCGTTTTCTCCTGATACCGTACACACACACACACACACACACACACATATATATATATATATATATATATATATATATATATATATATATATAAATACACACATCACATCCACATCTCTCTCTTTTGTCTCTCATCTACCATCACCACCACCACCGTTCCTCACCACCTCCACCTCCACCTCCACCACCATTCCCCACCACGACACCACCTCCACCTCCACCTCCACCTCCACAACCACCTTAACATCTTTGATTCATCTCTCTCTCTCTCTCTCTCAATACTCATCGGTACCGGTACAGGTGTTATCGGAAACGATAGTAGTCTTTGTTTTTACGGTTTTTGATCTCTGTAAAACGCGACTTTCTTTTCTGAGTTATTTTTAGCCCACTTTTTGAACGAAACCATTGTATATAAACTTTTTTATCGTAAAATTATTGATGAGTACCAGTATGGTAACGTAACGAATCAAACCAATACCGACTTAACAATATCGGTACCAGTAGTAGTATTATCAATGGCGAACAGGGGTGTTAAAATCTGAATCCGAAATCCGAAAATCCGTAATCGAAATTTCGGATATCAGAATAATTCGAATTTTCGGATTCAGGCACGAATTTCTAAAAAGTTAGGATAATCAGATTATCTGATATCTGAAAACTAAAAAATAGTAAATATATATTATATGAGTACTATGTTTAGTCTAAATATAGTATAAAATAGTAAATAGTCGGATTCAAATGTTGATTTATGAATGGTTTTTGTTTCAACGTTGGAAATTTGAAAAATTGAATACATTTTTAGTTTTAATCTATGCACAAAATGGGTTCTTTGATCTTTTTTCTTATAAATTCGGATATCCGTTTAAATATCCGAGTTCGTATCCGAAATTTTCAAATATCCGAAAACCAGATAATCCCATCTTGAACACCCCTAATAGTGGACCTACAGGTAGTTGTGGGGCGGCAGGCAAAATTGATGTAATTTCTAGGCAAATCCCGATCGCCCCTTCTAAGAAAATAAATCATGTGTCCGTCACCGTCACTGGGTATTAGCGATATAGTTTTTTTTATGGTTTTCGACCATGGAAAAAAAACCACTTTTACCGAACGAAACTAATACCGTCTGAACAACATTGGTACCGGTTTTAATTTTTTTTGTTTTCTTTTTTTTTTTAATGGAAGTTTGCGTAATAATACACAAATTATCAAAGCGCAAAGCCAAACATGAATTGTATCCATGCTGGTTAAAATATAAATATGGGAAATATGTGGATATTATAATCAAGACAAACTAGACTTTTAGGAAGCTTGATTGATGGAAATTGGGTCAACCGACATTGTTAGACTCTAATCGGATGTCAAATTTCTTGTCTTGTTATAAACAAGAAATAAAAAGAAAATATTGGACAAAATATCACCTAATTTTATGATTTAACATCTCCAATTGGAGATTTATCGGTTTCCATGATTGACGTAGTAGTTGATATGAATTATGAATGGGGTAGGAGATGCTTGCGGTCTGCGGCCCAAATTCCATACAACTTTGACATGGCTTCGTCAATAAACATACAACTACAGATACTCTTTGTGAAGTTCACTTTAGATACACCCATAGACCACACGCATTAATCAATCATGTTTTTTTTTTCGTACATCTACACAAATAAAAAAATTGGCTATGTTATTTTACGAAATTCAATATTGACCCAAACCAGATTCAAGGTTTGTTAAAGGTATTTGACAACGATGTGGCGCATTAACTTTTCTCATTTGAAAAACTTCAAACCCCATCAGATGGGATATGCTAATGTGGAAGTGAAGCTATTGTTCAAACAACTGGGAGCGATGTAAACCCATGGCATACGTTCTACTGTTCTAATTGTCTGGTTAGTGCAAACTTTAGTTTCCATATAATTTAAGATGATCAAAATTGCTGAAACTGAATCAAGAATCATTGAAAAGCACCAAAATGGAACATTCACATTTGGATAAGAAGTTTTGCTGACCAAGGAAAACACACTACTAGAAAATACACATTTCTTGACACGCGAACAATGACACACACTCATTTTATGACATTCAAAAGAGTGTGTCAAGAAAAAAATGTCATAGTTTACAAAAATTCAATAAATTAATGACACTTTTTTTTTTGTGTGTCATCTTTTTTACGTCATAAAAAAAACAAGACCATTTTATGACATACAAAAGCGTGTGTCAAGAAAAAAATGTCATGATTTACAAAATCTAATAAATTCATGACACTCTTTTTTGTGTGTCGTCTTTTTTGCATAAAAAAAACAAGACCATTTTATAACATTCGAAAGCGTGTGTCAATAAAAAAGTGTCATAGTTTAGTCCATCTATAGTGATAGAGCCCCATAGTGGGGGGTTATGTGATAAATGACAATTGTGACAAATTGTGGTCAATGTGGTTTGTTAATACAAATATGACTCCTTAAAACAAAGGGTGCAAACGAGTCGAGCTCGATTAACTTATGAGAGCACAAGCTCGAGCCTGGCTCGTTGTTAGTTTCTCAAGCTCGACTTGTTTAATATCTATTAATTAAGATATTAATTAAAAATAATATAAATAATAGACCCGCTTAGGCTAAGGAACTCGATAAGTGAATTCGGGCTCGTTTACTAAACAAGCTTATTATAGATTCGAGTTTAGCCCGTAAACAAGTTAAAATAAGTTCGGCTCGTTTACTAGATAACTTTAAATAAGGTGTAATTATACGTATATAAAAATATTTATAGATAAGACTTGTATCTATATTATATAAAGAAACCACTTTAGGAACACTTGTCATCATATTAGACCATCTCTTATAGATAATTATTATTTTAATTTAATTTCTTCTAATTAATTATAGATAACCCTCCTACTAAATATTATTAGTTTAATATCTTATGGATAATTATTATTTAGTTTAATCTCCTTCTCATTTATAGTATAGATTTATTTGAATTAATTATATCTGAATGTTTTGTTTAGTTTGGTATCAAATAGATTTTACGAAACTTAAAATAAAATTAATTAATATTATTTATCATTTATACATTTACGGAGTTTTAAATAAAGGGTTAAATCTATTGAGACTTCGTTACAAATTTTGCAACAACAGAATAATCTATTTTTATCACGAAAACCAAACTTTGTATTAATATATTAAATATTTTTATTTTCACGATACAAAATTACATTTACTCGACCCATGTATTTACATGAGTATTTTAAGATATAACTTTTAATTATTTGATATATAAAATCAGATTTATTCAATTCGTACAATACACGGGTTTTTTTTAAGGATATATATTTTTTATTATTTAGTATAGAAAATTACATTTATTCAAACCGTGTAATGCGCATATTTTTAAAGATGTAATTTTTTTTTATTATTTGGTATATAAAATTACATTTATTCAACCCCTGTAATACACGTGGTTTTAAAGATATAACTTTTTTATTTCGTATATAAAATTACATTTATTCAACCCGTACAATATGGTTCTTATAGATATAACTTTTTATTATTTAATATATAAAATTATATTTATTCAACCCGTGCAATAAATGAGGTTTTTAAAGATATATTGTTTTAATATTTAATATATAAAATTTATTTATTCAACCCGTGTAATACACGGAGTTATAACCTAGTACACACACATATATATATATGTATATATATATATGTATATATATATGTATATATATATATAGGGGCAGGTTCATTGGGGAACCCTAAAAAAGTGGGGAACAGCGAGGAACCGACTCAAACGAACTCCGATTGGACTCATTCCAGCGGCGTTGGAACCGGCTCGTCGAACCCTAACTAGGATCTCTTAACCTTAAACCCTAAATCCTAACTTCTAAACTCTAATCCCTAAAGCTAAAACCTAAGTTAAACCGTAAAATCTAAACTATAAACCCTAAAAGTTAAACCCTAAAGGCTAAATCTAAAGCTAAACGCTAAACCCTAAAGTTAAACCCTAAAGTTAAACCCTAAAGCTAAACCCTAAACCCTAAAGCTAAACCCTAAATATAAACCCTAAAGCTAAACCTTAAAAGCCAAACCCTAATATATTTAGGGTTTAGGGTTAAGAGATCCTAGTTAGGGTTCGACGAGCCGATTCCAACGCCGTTGGAATGAATCCAATCAGAGTTCGTTAGAGTCAGTTCCCCATTGTTCCCCACTTTTTTTAGTGTTCCCCAATGAACCTCACACTATATATATATATATATATATATATATATAGGTAAATAGTACTGTACACTATTGCTTATCGTACATTACGTACACTTCAATCTCAGCCGTCAGATCATCTTCCCGCATTTTAAAATCGCATGTTGTTTTTTTTATAACAATTTCGCATGTGATAAATTTTGATGAATCCGCATGTTGTTTTTTTGTTCCAATTTCGCATGTGATAATTTTGATGAAATAGCATGTTGTTTTTTATAACGATTTCGCATGTGATAATTTTTGATGAATTCGCATGTTGTTTTTTGTACCAATTTCGCATGTGATAATTTTGATGAAATAACATGTTGTTTTTTGTAACAATTTCGCATGTGGTAATTTTGATGAAATCGCATGTTAAAAAACCAACATGCGAAATTGTTACAAAAAAACAACATGCGAATTCAATGCGGGAAGATGATCGGATAGCTGAGATTGTAGCGTACGTAATGTACGATAAGGGCATTTGTACGTTAACCTAACCCTATATGTATATATATATATTTAATAAAAATTTATATAAGTTTCAAAATTTTATTGTTTACAACTTTATATTTATACTTAAATAAATATATATTTTCTTATCTTAGTACCGTCACAGTTAAAAATAGGGTCATATTTTATAGTTTTTTTTTTTCAATATAGTTAAAAATTATTTAGTTTTGGTGATTTATATTACAAAAAATTTCATCTTCCCCCTCAAATGTCTATTCCCGCTCCTCCTAAAATTTAAATTCCCCACAACCCAAATTAATTACTCTCTGCTAACCATATTTTAGTGAACTTCATCGGAAAGTTGTGGTTATGGAGGATACTGAGAAGAAAATGAGTCCAACAAGTTATCGGTAAATTTCACTTTGTTTTGTACGATGAAGGTAGTATATTTTATATCATTATTATTTAGGGGGTGTTTGGCCTAGCTTTTTTAACCAAGCTTATAGCTCTTTTAGCTTTTTTTAATAAAATAAGCTTAACTTAGTGTTTGGTTTAGCTTTTTAAGCTTATGCTTATTAGCTTATATAAGCTAATTTGAAGAAGCTTGTGTGAAGATGGTTTTTTAGCTTATTTTGAAGAAGCTTATTTATGTAAGGGTGTAAGTTACTCATTTGCCCTCAAATGGTGGTGGGTTAATATTGAAGAATGGTGAATTTAACAACTTATTAAGACGCATCATCTACCGTCGTTACTCATTACCCACGGGTTTATACAAATGAAAACGCATCATTTACCGTCGTTATGAACAACCATTTTAATCCGTTTCATTATTGTTAAAAATTTCAATATAGGAGTAACCTTATTTTAACCTTCTGCATTTACCGTCACTGTAGTGGATGCATGTGTTAGTTTAATATTTCAATATAGGAGTAACCTTATTTTGGCTATAAAAGTCCTAATTGGTGATGTTAGAATATATGAATTTAAAGTCTGTTATACATGCAAACAAGTAATGCACAATTCTGCAGATGTAGGTGAGAATGAGATAAATTGTGTTTATGGTGCTTCTTCTGTGCCTAAAGTATATAATGGATATAAATGAAGACACAAGTACACAACGTAGAATAGATGATTTATACATGAGTGCAGTTAGAGATACGATTGTATGAGATCTAACCAAACCAAGATGAATGTTTATTAAATATTAATGTATTTTTGTAGAAGTTTTACGTCATCCTCGATATAAATTTATCCAAAAATGATGGTATAACTCATAAAAACAAAGCAAATACATATAAAATATAAGTTATGTGATAATATGTAACCATGCCCCTTTTGGTCATTTTAATAATATAAGCTAAATAAAAAAAGCTAACACAAACACTTAAAAAGAGCTTATTAACTTGTATAATATAAGCTAATCCAAACACTTAAAAAGAGCTTATCAAATGAAAGAAAATAAGCATAAGCTACTTTAAAATATAAGCATAAGCCAAAAAAATAAAAGCTAGGCCAAACACCCCCTTAATCACCCATGTTGTTTATGTTAGTATAACACGAGTACACAGATTATAGTATTGTTGACATCATACCAGTAAATCACTGTAGAAAACATTCTTTAGATCTTTATCTTCTTAATCAGAATTGCTTGCAGTTATGGCGATCCGATTCACTGTTTCATATTCCAGTAATGTCGCACAAAACCTAGCTCCCGCCACCAGAAAAAACCAACACCTGCCGGATTTTTCGAGATGTTTCTGTTTGTCCTCATGTGTTTCAGAAACCGGAGCGAGATCCCCCCTCCCGCCACCGTATAGGGAATGAGGAAGTTGTAAATCTCAGGTTCTAACTTCTTGCTGCAAGTTGTAGATTTCATGTAATGATATCAATCTGAATGAATCTTCTAAGTTATTAGGTGTGGCTTCTTAAATCCACAATAAAATTATGCAGTAGCTTATGCAGCCTTGCTTATTTCTTTTTATTGATTTATCTGATTAACCATATTGTTTTGGGTGGCATGATTGTTGATTTATCAACAAAATTTATGATCTTGATGTTAAAGTCGATTTGGCAAGATCAACATCTATGATCTTGATTGTTGATATCGACCACTGACTAAAGTAAGTTGGTGCCCTGACGAGTACAACAACACGGGAAATGATGCTCATGGAGGGACATTAGGGATTGGCGTGGGCGACGCCAAGATTATAACAACATGGTGGCCTACGTGTTCTTGGTGACTAATAACTTCGCCACTGTTCTGCTTAACCCCGATGCTTCTTGAAACCGAACCTGTTGTGGAATCGGCTGATGGCAAGACAATGGAAACCTCATATGACCGTTGGGATGCAAACTCGACCTTGTGGGACAAGTGTTCGACATCGACCTTTCTTCTGATGTTCTTGATAAATGTACCCTGTGAAGAGAGAATTCTACGTATCCCTCTCCTAGTGGAGGATTGTTATCTGTTCTAACGCGTCAGAGTGGTGAAGAGGTTAGCATCAATTCAACAGTGAAGGCCAGAAGTGTCCACGGAAGGATTATCCCGCTATGATAGCACACGTTACTGATGTCAAGGCTAAGGAAAAGAGGATCGGGGATCCACCAATTATTCGTGATTCCACCCAGCATGCTACGGGAGGAACTATCAGGTTTACTTCCACAACTATTGGACAGACTCTCCGTTTGATCTCACATCAGAGGCAGCCCTGATTCTTCGTATCTCTTACCGTCTTGCACCAGGAGGGTTGCGAGAGTTGTCAAATCAGCAACAGGGACTGTTGGACAGGAGCTTTGTCAGACCTAGTTTTGGTTTTGGGGAGCCCCAGTTATATCCATGAAGATAGGTTATATCGTCGGATATGTGTACTGATTATCGAGAATGTAACAATGTGACAGTTAGGAACCGCTTGTCTCGACCATGCTTTGGCCACCTGTCGACCAGTTACAAGGAACAAGCTTCCATTCGGGGATTGGCTAGCGAACGAACTATCATCAGGTGGGAGTCCAAGAGGAGAATGCTCTCAGAACAGCTTGTCGAACGCAATGCAGCCATTTCAACTTTATACCCCATGATTATTGATGTGATCACCACACCAGCAGCTTCAGGGATCACATGAATCGACCATATTTGTTGACGATGTTCTGAATCATGACTAGGAGAAAGGAACACAATGGGTGGCATGTGTATCCTATTTCAGCACTTCTGTGGGAGGAGCCATTACGGGCGAAGTCTTGTTAAATGTCACATCTAGATTCGAGAGATGCATTTTGATCATGTAACCAACGGAGTGGGAGTACACGTGGATCTAGCTAAGATGCATCTTGTTAGAAACTGATCGACACCAAAGATTCCTTCAGGGATGAAGCAATTTCTTGGTTTCGCTAGATACTATCGCAGCTTACCCACCGGATTTTCGGAGGTCGCACAGCTTACATCTCTTTAGCACGGTAGGGTGCTGTGTTCGTGAAGGACGAAACAGAAGGATGTCTTTTCAGCTTTCGAATTCTGACTCTGCAACGCACCGAGCATCGTCTTTACCCGAGGGTGCGGGTGATTTAGTGGTATACCATGATGGTCCGAATCAGAGTCTCAGTTACACACCGATGCAACACAAGAGAGTGATGACTTGCGTAATAGAGTTACCAGAGGAACTGCACGACACAACCGGCGGTGGAAACCGTGGTTTTTGGATTTACTTGGAGGCATTACTTGGACGGTACCGAATGCGTTACCTAGACCGATCACAAGGGCCTCTCGTGAATCGATGTTCGAAAGAGCTAAAGCATGCAATGACATCGCTGGATGGAACTACTGAATGAGTACGACTGTGAAACCTAAACATACACGAGCTCTGCAGCTCGCTATCGACTCTAACATACCTGATCAGACTCGCTCTGTTCAAACTTGAGAGCTAAAGGAAAAGGATTTTTCAAGTTGAACCCATGCGGGGCATGGAGAAGCAACCTTTGACAGGTTGGACGATACTTGTTACCTCATGGAACGAGTGTGGATCTCATTATACAGTGACTGTAGGAAGTTATGATGAGTAAGCACCGGCCTCAATATTCTAATCGTCTGGGTTATGATGAGAGACATTAGGATTTATAAACCTTGTACTGGTGATCGGGCATGAAGGCCCACCTAGTTAAGTATGTGAATGATGAATTGACTTGTGGGAAAGTCAAGGTGAAGTATGAGCAACCAGCAATACCCACATGGAAATGAGAACAGACTGCCTTGGATTTGGTCGCCAGTCTACTTATAACTCGAAACGGAAACATTATCGCCTGAACAACCGTTGATTGTCTCACGCAACCAGCACACTATCTAGCCATCAAGGAAACAGATAAGTTTTCTACACTTGCAGTCACCTACCTGAAGGAAGTGGTTGCTAGGCACGGGGTGCCAACCTCCATTATCTCTGATCGCGACCCACGATTTGCATCTGATTTGTGGCAAGCGATGCACAAATCTTTTGGCTCGCGTCTAGACAAGAGCACAGCATATCATCCACAGACGGATGGGCAGACTAAACGCACCATCCAAACTCTTGAAGACATGCTTCGAGCATGTGTAATCGACTTTGGTAACGGCTGGGAGCGGCACTATCTTTAGTGGAGTTTTCGTATAGCAACAGTTACCACACCAGCATCCAGGATGCTCCGTTCGAGGCATTGTACGGACGGAAGTGCCAGTCACCTCTTTGATTGGGCAGAGGTTGACGACCGCCAAATCACTGGCCCAGAACTCGTTGTAGACACAACAGATAGGACTGCTCAGATACGACAATGGATGGCGGTAGCTCGTGACCGTCAGAAAAGCTACGCGGATGAGCTCAGGAAACCACTCGAGTTCCAGGTTGGGGATCGAGCACTACTTAAAAGTCTCACCTTGGAAAAGGTGTAGTTCGTTTTCGTAAACGAGGCAAAATCAAACCGCGAGATGTTGGACCTTTCAAAATCACAGAGAGAATTGGCAAGATGGCCTACAGATTGAATCTACCCGAAGAACTCAGTGGAGTTCACAACGTATTCTATGTGTCGAATTTGAAGAAGTGCCTGTCAGATGAAACCCTCATAGTCCCTTGCAAGGAGCTCACCATCGACGATCAGTTGCGATTTATAGGGGAACAAGTGGAAATCTTGGACTGGGAGGTCAAGATTCTCAACCGCACCAGGATACCTATTGTTCGATTTCGTTGGAACTCCCATCGTGGCCCAGAGTTTACCTGGGAACGAGAAGACCATAGGAAACATAAATATCCCCAGTTGTTCGAGAACAATGAAACCACTACTGAGGCTGAAGCTACTGCGGAATTTCGGGACGAAATTCCAAACCAACGAGGGGATGATGTGACACCCCAGGAAAACCAGGAAACCACGCAACCTAACTAGCTTCCTCAGTAACTACGTGCTAAATTTCGGGACGAAATTTCTTTTAAGTTGGGGATGATGTGACAACCCGAACTTTCAAGGCCTTTCTTTAACACGTTATTTGTTTCACACCGGTGTCTTTCATAATTTGTTTGCATGGTATTTGTGCAAGTTTGATAAATGATTGTTATACTGTATTATTGTTTGGAGTAATGTTGGACACTTTTAACTTGTTTAGAATTATACACTTAACCCCCACGAAACATGACTTGACGAAACATGGTGTTTCGTCATCACGGGAAAACCTTCAAGGGCTTTCGCCATTATGAGGCCCGACGAAAAACCTTGACCCAGTTCCAAGCGCGGCCCATATGGTATTTTTGTAACCCTTTTATAACCCACAACCATAAACATGAGAACCCTAGTTCTCTCCATTCTGCAACGGCAGTTTTCCTACGTGATTGAAGCTCCCTTCTCGACTCTAACACCTTCCTCAACATCTCACGATGTGGTTAGTATGATTTCAACCCTGATATGATTGTTTCTTGCATTCGGATATGTATGAGCACCATTCTATAGCCTATCGCTTCATATTCATGATGGTGTGCTTATGTGTGATTTTGTTACATTATCCGGTAGACGTTGGCTTGCCTAAAGATGATTATGTGTTAAGAATGATAGTGTTAATTGTTAGGGCAGGATTTTAATGACATGTGATCCTTACATGATATCCTAACAAGTGATCCTTGTTTCTTTGGCAGATAGTGATCCTCAGAAGAGCTTCAGGATCAGGATCATGGATCATCCTAAAGATCCTCATACTAACGATTGTTCTTTTTGAATTTAATGTTGTTTTGCAGGGATTACGAGTTGGACCTGGTCTTGGCAACGTTATTAAGGAATCTTTCACGTAAATCTCGCACATACATCTCCGGAAATAGATGTTGTGGAGAATATGGAAACTTAGCACAAATTACGGGCAATTAGTTAGGCTAAATTTACTTCTATTTCTAAAGGGGTAACGAGCTAGTAGTTAGGTGACTTGCCTAAAATTCAACCACACACGCTTATATAAATGGCACTCTACAGCATTCGGAAGACACAACACATTTCTCACACGCTTTAGCATACGATACTATAGTGATCCTTGTACCTAGCTCGTTACCATCCAAAGTTGTAAACATTGTTTGTTATATTGAAGTTTGGTGATCGGTAGTTTCCATCACCCGAGGTTTTTTATGCCGGAGATCATTCATTGATCAAGGGCTTTTTCCTCGTATAAATCCTTGTGTCACTTGTGCAATTTTCATTTAAGTGATCCTTATCTTTGTTCATCATACCAAGCATCATTCCCCGTTTACAAAGAGTTTGGTTGCATAATCCTTGTGTGATTTTTGACCAAAACAGTTTGGCGCCCACCGTGGGGCAATTGGTGCTTCATTCATAAGAAAGTTTTTCTGTTGGTGATCATTCCGGAGCGTTGCATGGCTTCATCGTTGAAGAATACCTCCACAGCGATGTCTGCAGTCAACTCATCTCAGGGCACTCCACCTTTGCCGCCACCACCAGCTGGATCTCAGAAAAATGCTGAGAAGAGACCAACTCCTATTTTCTCTAAACCTTCATCTTCTTCTGCTCTAACTTCTTCTGCTCCTAGTACTAGTGATATATTTACTTTGATTTTGCAGATGAGGGATCGTATGCAGCAGCAGGATGAAACTAATGACAGGATCCTCAAGGAAATCGGAGATCTCAAAAGACAAAAGAAAACGGCAGAGGATCATTCCCCACTGATGCCAAAATCTTTGAATTTTGATACTCCGATGATTACTTCTCAGCCATCAGAGATCCCAGACATTCAACATGTGGGTGGATCAAGAGGAGTACATTTCGGCTAATCAACAGTGACTCAGGCATCAGGATCATATTTCCAGCCGGCAGGACCCTATACTCAGCATATGGGATCCTTCATGAATTCAGGAGCTTACTCAAGAGCGCAACAATTTCAAGGATCCTCCTTTATTCCAGGATCATCCCAGGTTCAAGGATCCTCCTTTGTTCCAGGATTATCCCAGGGTCAAGGATCCTTTCTCATCCCAGGATCATCCCAGTTTCAAGGATCCCTCCAGATACCAGGATCCTCGAAGAGTTTGCAGACAAGAAGTTCAGATGTCCATCAAGGAGATTTTATTCCGATGCAGACCATTGCTTCCACTAGTCCCTCCATTATCCCAGAATCTCAGCAATACGGATTCACATCCAATGTTCCTAACTTGAACCCGATGGGAGGTTACACTTTTAATAATTCTCTTACCACTAACCATGGATTCATGCAGGATACAGGTATCAACCATGCTATGGCCAGAGAACTGCAGAAACTGAAGGATATGATTTCAAGTGTTCCAGGGGTAGTCAAACCTATCCCGGAGATTGCAGATGGAAGCCATAAGGTATCTCGTTTCGCACCACCAATTTGTGATGCTGAGATACCCAAAAGATTCCATATTCCTACTATGAAGCTGTATGATGGTACAACGGATCCTGAGGAACACATAGCACAATACAGGGAGAGGATGGAGATCAATCCAATTCCGGAAAGGTTAAAGGAAGCATGCCTATGCAAGGGATTTGGATCCACTCTTACTGGATCAGCTCTTAAATGGCTGCTAAGTCTTCCCCCTTACTCTATTACTTCATTTGCTAATTTAGTTAACTTATTCAATAATCAATTTTCTTGTAGCAGAAAATTTGAACGATTGACTAGTGATTTATATAGGATAACTCAGGGTCATAATGAATCATTAAGGGATTATATAACCAAATGTAGTAAAGAATCCTTGGACATTCCCAACTTGGATGTGGCCACAGCTGTTGAGGCTTTCAAAATGGGATTGCTGAGGGATTCATTGTTCTATGATGATCTTGTTATGACACCATGCAGGAACCTAGACGAAGTAAGGACTCGGGCACTCAGATTCATCCGGCTACAGGATGACAAGAGGATCCAGGAGAGACAAGTAGGATCCTCAAAACAAGAAAAGCAAGGATCCTCTTTCAAAAGCAACAAATTCAAATCCTACAATAGAACTGACAACCAGAACGTGCATGTTGTTGACCAAGAAGAGGATGATGAGGATTATCCTCCGATTTCTGAATACTGTTTTTCCGTTGATAACCATGAACTAATCCTTGCAATGCAGAATCTAGGAGAAAAAGCCAGATGGCCTAGAAAAAATGACAAACCAGCCGCAGCTAAAGACAAATCAAAATGGTGTGCATACCACGAGGATTTTGGGCATTTAACAGAAGAATGCATCGCATTAAGAAAGGAAATTGGATATCTGTTGAGCAAGGGGCATTTAAAAGAGTTGTTGGGAAGAAAAAAGCAAAGGACTCAGGATCCTGAAAGGATCCTTGAAAAAGCTCCAGCCCCTCCGGCAGATGCACAAGTGATAAACTTTGTTTCCGGAGGATCAGACATTTGTGGTACATCCTTTTCAGCAGCTAAGAGGCATGCAAAGGAAGCTAAAATGGATAATGGAGAAAGACCTATTCGAACATCAAGTGTCTCGGAAGGAAAAATCATAACCTTTGATGAGGATGATAGAATTAACATCCAGGATCCTCATCATGATAGTTTAGTTATTACTCTCTTTATTTCTAACCATTTTGTCCGCAGGATCCTTATTGACGGAGGAAGTTCGGTAAACATTATCCAACTTGATGTTCTGAAGAAAATGGGTATTCCTGAATCAGACATCACACCAAGATCCTCCGTGTTTGTGGGATTTAGTGGCGAAACTAAGAAAACCCTGGGGGACATCAAACTCCCAATTTACGAGGAAGGATTACATAATTATCAGAAATTTTGTGTTATTGACTGTTTGTCTTGTTGTAATGTTATCCTTGGCAGGCCCTGGATACACGATATGAAGGCAGTCCCAACCACCTACCATCAATGTGTGAAGCTCCCTAGCCCTTGGGGAGTAATCAAGATCGATAGTGATCAACAGGAGGCTAAGGATTGTTACACCTCATCAATGAAACCAGCCTCGAGATCAAGGGAGCAATAGCAATTAAAGTATCCTCCAAGGGGTGTCTTGGAGGCAAGAGAGCAGGATGTGGACGAAATCCTCTTGGATCCTGATGATCCTGAATCCAAAATCTATATCGGATCAGGGATCCTTGGACAAATGAAAGAAGACATCGTATCCTTCCTCAAGAGAAGAAAATCTACCTTTGCATGGAAACATGAGGATATGACAGGTATATCTAAGGATATTATCACTCATAAACTTGGCATTGACAGGTCAGTTAAACCAATCCATCAAAAAAGGAGGAAGTTTGCACCAGAAAGAAATGCCATTATCCAGGAAGAGGTAGAAAGATTACTACGAGCAGGTATGATTAGAGAAGTAAAGTATCCAAAATGGCTGGCCAATGTGGTTGTTGTTCAAAAGAAAAATGGAAAGTGGAGGGTATGTGTCGATTTCACTGATTTGAATAAGGCATGTCCCAAGGATCCTTTCCCATTACCCCACATTGACTCCATGGTGGATGCAACGACGGGTCATGAATTGTTAACCTTTATGGATGCATCATCTGGATTCCAACAAATTCAGATGGAACCATCTGACCAAGAGGATACGGCTTTTATGACCCCAACCGGTTTATATTGTTATATTGCTATGCCATTTGGATTAAGAAATGCAGGTGCAACATATCAAAGGCTGGTGAATATGATGTTCAAGGATCAAATTGGACAAACTATGGAAGTGTACATAGACGATATGGTGGTAAAATCCAAAAAAGCTGAGGATCACCTAAGGGATTTGGAGGAAGCATTTGATATCCTTGATAGTTATAACATGAAGCTTAATCCTTCAAAATGTCACTTCGGTGTTAAAGCAGGCAAATTCCTAGGATATATGGTAACCCAGAGGGGCATTGAAGCAAGTCCAGAACAAATCAAAGCATTGGTGAATATCAAATCCCCTGCCAACGCTAAGGATGTGCAAAGGCTAACAGGCAGGATAGCAGCTCTAAACAGATTTATATCCAAATCCTCAGAAAGGTGTAAAGAGTTCTATGATATCCTAAGAAAGAACAAAAAATTCGAATGGTCTGAAAAGCACGAGAATGCTTTACAAGCCCTCAAAGAATACATGTCCTCAGCTCCAGCATTGATGAAACCAGAAAAAGGAGATGTGTTATCCTTATATCTTGCGGTATCCTCAAAAGCAGTAAGTGCAGTCCTTGTTAAGGATCATGAAGGTACACAATATCCCGTCTATTATGTAAGTAAGAGTTTACTTGATGCTGAATCCAGGTATCCACACCTTGAAAAACTTATTCTTGCACTAATTATGGCATCTACTAAACTAAGACATTGTTTTGAAACCCATGTTATTGTTGTTAGAACTAATTTTCCAATTAAGAATGTCCTCAGGAAACCAGAGATGTCCGGAAGGATGGCTAAGTGGGCAGTAAAGCTTAGTTTCCATGATATAAGATATGAGCCTAGAACAGCCATCAAATCTCAAGCATTAGCAGACTTTGTGGCTGATTTCAATAGTGATTTACAAAAGGAAGCCGAATTGGAAGTCCAACAGCTGAATGAAACCAAGGATCCTTGGATACTACATACTGATGGATCCTCAAATGTTAAAGGCACGGGGCTCGATATACTACTAAAATCGCCACAGGGGGACATAATACCCCACTCCATAGCTTGTGAGTTCCAAGCCACTAATAATGAGGCTGAATATGAAGCCTTAATTGCTGGTTTGCAAATTGCTAAGCATATGGGGATCAGGTATCTTGAGGTATACGTGGATTCATTGTTAATCACTAATCACTTTAATGGATCCTATGCTGTTAAAGGTGAAAAACTAACCAAATATTTAGAGATAGTCAAAGAATTGGCACTCTCCTTTGCTTTCTTCAGTTTGACACAGGTACCAAGGGAAGAAAATACAGAAGCTGATGCACTGGCCAATCTAGGATCATCTTTGAAGATCCCAGAGGATATAAGTATCCCCATCATCCATATCCTGGCTCCTGCTATTGAAAATCAGGTGGCCATGGAAATAGAAGAGGATTCTGCAATGATCCCTAGTGAGGATACTCAATCTTGTTCAGGATCATGGATCTCACCAATCATGAGATACTTACAACACGGAGAGATTCCTATGGGAGAAAACCCTAGGGCTTTCAGAATTAAGGTATCTCAATTCACAATCTTAAATAATATGCTGTATAAGCGATCTCTTGCAGGACCATATTTAAGATGTATCGAGGATCCTGAAGTTCAAGAAGTTTTAAAAGATTTCCATGAAGGAGATTGTGGAAACCACACTGGGGGCAGGGCATTGTTCTCAAGGATCTTAAGGACAGGATACTACTGGCCAACTATGAAAAGGGATGCTATGGAGTATGCTAAGAAGTGTGATCCTTGTCAAAGACACAGCAATATCCTTCACCAGCCGGCTGAATTTCTACATCCTATACCATCCTCTTGGCCATTTATGAGATGGGGGATGGATATAGTCGGCAAGCTCCCTAAGGCACCTGGTGGAAAAGTGTTCAAGCTTGCTATGACTGACTACTTCTCCAAGCGGATAGAGGCTGAAGCTTTTGCCCAAGTCAGAGAAAAGGAAGTTATATCCTTTATTAAGAGAAATATTATAACTAGATTTGGCATTCCTTCTGAAATTGTATGTGATAATGGTTCCCGATTTATTGGGAGCAGAACTACTAACTTTTGTGACAGCTGGGGGATTAAGATGATAACATCAACACCAGTCCACCCACAAGCTAATGGTCAAGCAGAATCATCCAACAAGATCATCATCAACAATCTGAAGAAGAAACTTGGATCCAAGAAGGGGAAATGGGCAGAGGAATTGCCTTATGTGCTTTGGGCTGATAGGACAACTCCCAAGAATGCTACTGGTCAAACACCCTTCTCTTTGGTGTTTGGGGCAGAATCAGTGATCCCAACAGAAATGGTGGTTCCAACTGCTAGAACAAGTACCCGTGATCCTGAGGAAAATGATCAGAACTTGGTTCAAGACTTGGATACTATTGAGGAAATCAGAGACTTGGCTAGGATAAGGATGGCTAGCTACCAACAAAGAATGGCTGGTGCTTATAACAAAAATGTCAGGATAAGGAAATTCCAAGTTGGGGATATGGTATTGAGAAAAGCATTCCAGAATACCACCAATCCTGCTGATGGGAAATTGGCACCAAAATGGGAAGGCCCTTATTTGATCGAAGCCGAAGCAGGAAAGGGGGCATATAGACTGCTGACCATGGAGGGTAATTTGTTACCAAGAGCCTGGAATGCTGTCCACTTGAAGAAATATTTCATGTGAGCAGGATCCTTCTGGCACATATGATCCTTACATTAGAAGTATCCTTCAAGGATCCCTGAAGTATCGACGATCCTTACTCTGGTAATGTCCTAAGCTTGAACTCTTATTTACATATTTTCTTATTTAAGGATAAGGATCATGTATCCTTCATCCTTCTCTCACGAGATTTTGAGTTCTGATAGTCTAGGTATCCTTAGCATATTGTCGACAATCTTTAGAAGCAACTCAGATCCTTGGGTTCAACCCCAGTTTACACACGATCCTTGGGCTTGTCCCCAATTTTCGCCTGTAGCGCACGATGATCCTGGTATAGTTCATGTCTTTGGGACCAGTACTCGCTTTAGGGGCTGATAATTCCATCGTACTGGCTATACCTAGGATCCTACGTATAATGGTAGACGTACCATACATCCGTTCCTAAGGTTTCTAACGTTTTCACGTTAGCTAAGGTTTTGGCATTTTCATGTCACTAAGTTTGGATAGTCGCCAGTGAGGGCCATACTCCAGTTTACATACGATCCTTGGGCTTGTCCCCAGTTATCCTTCGGGCTTGTCCCCAGTTATCCTTCGGGCTTGTCCCGAGTTATCCTTTGGGCTTGTCCCTAGTTATCCTTCGGGCTTGTCCCCAGTGATCCTTTGGGCTTGTCCCCAGTTACTAACTTATCTATGATATTGGCTTAGTCCCAAGTTATATTCTACTTTCAGGTTTTCAAAGATAAATAATTAAGGATCCTCAATCCTTATTACCCATTAAAGTTCTTCCTATGGTTATCCTGGTTAAAGGTTAGGATCCTAACTTGGATTCTCAGGTATGATCCTTAACTGTTTTGAATACATTCATTATTTTGACTAACCCTTACACTTTGACAACTGAACCTATGATCCTTAAAATTAACTACTTTTTGGAAGTTCTCGACCATAGGATATTTGATCCTGGATCATATCCTAAATTTCTTAAACATAATTTGCTTAACCTTTCTTACTTAGACAAGTATAAATCAAAATGAT
This sequence comes from Helianthus annuus, assembly GCF_002127325.2. Classification (NCBI taxonomy): domain Eukaryota; kingdom Viridiplantae; phylum Streptophyta; class Magnoliopsida; order Asterales; family Asteraceae; genus Helianthus; species Helianthus annuus. The sequence continues at coordinate 149,523,885 of NC_035442.2, forward strand.
TGAAAGTTCAAAAGATATACAAGGATAACATCACAGGATAAGTCAAAAGTTAAAAGTTTTATTCATTAAGTATTTAACCCCTTTTTAAAGTTGTCAAAATTGCCAACCCACGTTTCTACCAGCAAAACGTGGCCCGTCCACATGGGTTGGCAAAGGGTGTCCAATGTTCATGCGGTCATAGCAGGTGCAGGAAATTAAAGGCGGCAGGATCACAATGGCTTCATCCCCCAAACAGAGGATCCCTCCACCATATGTAATCCTACCTATTGTTCACAGGATCCTAGATCCTCAACCCTAAACCTATTGTTCAAATACAGACCATAATTGTTTTAAAACATCACAACCACCAGACAAAAAAAAATTGGGCTCCGGCTAAGTCTCGAAATTTCCATCATTGCCCAATCCTGCAGTTCAATCCTTCGCTGCACCATCACCACCGGCTCCACTTGCCTCTCCACCCTGATCCTTGCCAATGTCTCCACCCTCAAGCATCGGGATCTCCTCAGCCTCCTCGTCATCCTCCAGTTCAGCCAGCCTAGCCTTCCAGCCTTCGACATCTCAGGTGCTCTTGTCAAAAGCAGGATCCTGAGCTTCCATGGCCATTTGCAGCTGGATCTTGTACATAGTTATCGCGGCAGAGACCTTGGCATCCTGGGTGATCTCGTGCTTCTCATAGTCAAAGTTGATCAGTATCTTGGCAGCATCATTCTTGGTGGCCTGGAGCTCCTTCTGAAGATCGGCTATCTTGAGATCCTTCAACAGCCCAACCTGTTGAAGGTCAGCAATCTGGCGATCCTGATCCTCAACATGGCCAACATATGTCTCTACTTCAGCAAATTTCTACAAGGAAGACAAGGAATGATGTCAGAAACCAAGTGATCCTTAGACCAGCAGGATACACAAGCAGGACAGTGATCCTTACCTCGTTGATGTAATCCAGACACTATTGGCGGAGCAGGGGCAGACCTTGCAAATCCTCAGAGGCCTTTCTCTTCTTGCTTCCTTTTCCCTTGATAGGTGCTTTAGGGGCTGAAGCAGTTGGGCTAGCAGCAGGAGTCTTCTTCCTTGCGGATTTGACATTAGTAAGATCATCAATGCCGAACTTCGAAGCAGACTTAGAGGATTTTCCAGCGCCTGCACAACCAAAACAAGATAAGTATCTTAATTTTATTTGACTCTCATTATATAAATACTCCTTAAAAGAGGATACTTACTTGACATTGTGACAGAAGCAGAGGATACTTCCTGAGAATCCTGGGTGGTGACCTGGAAAGTTCTTATTTCAGGATCAAGCTTCCTAAAGGCCAAGAGTCTCTCTTTTGCAGCAGGAGTCAACTTAAGATGAGAAACGGATATAGCTGCACAATAAGGAAACAAAAGAATGTCAGTGATCCTTATGCTAAAGGATAAGTTCTGCGGTGATCCTTCCAGGATCCTCTATCCTACCATGGGTAGCCCACTTCTTGGGCAGATCCCTCCCATCAGGGATGGTATCTCTCCTCACAAAAAAGAACCGCCGCTTCCAGTTCATGTCATTTTTGGTAACTTTGAGAACAGGGTGCTCTTCTCCAGCCTTTCGTTTGAACAAGTATCGGTGGGATCCAAAAGTTGTGAGATCATACATCTCAGCAAGCTCCGCCATACCCAGATCAATTCCTTCTTGTTCGATGATCCTTTCAAGGGTGTATAAAACCCTCCAAATCATCGGCATAGCCTGGATATAGCAGATGCCGGTAAGAGAGAAAAAGGACTCGGTGAACTGAGGGAAAGGATACGAGTATCCTATCATGAAAGGAGTGACCGGGAAAGCAACCTAAGTCTCAGAGATGTAATCGCTCAGAGCGGTAGCTAAAAGATTTAAAGAGGGTGTTCGCCGGAAAACAATGACGGATCTTGTCAATTTGAGAATCAGTAAAACAACACCTCTCGGTGGGGGAATCCTTGATGATCCCTTGACCCTTCAAGGGGCTGTTATTCTTAGGATCCTTGTTGGGAGAGTTCCGGAGCAACATATTGAACGAAATAAGAAAAACAGAGCAAGCAAGAGAGAAGGTGAAGGGGAATACCTGTTCAATCCTCTGGTCGCGGTTATAAAGGGAAGAGTCCTTGAATTTAAATGCAAACGATCCTATCCCTATTTCTATTTATAATGATGATTTGTGCAGGGCTGTCACCTCCATGACGTCAGATCGCAACGGATAGTTCATTCTTAACGGCTATATATCCGTTGAGTTAGTTATAGATAAGATCCGGCAAAATATAACTCGTTAATATTATATAATTACTCCTTATATTTTGGGGGCAATTGTTAGGGCAGGATTTTAATGACCTGTGATCCTTACATGATATCCTAACAAGTGATCCTTGTTTCTTTGGCAGATAGGGATCCTCAGAAGAGCTTCAAGATCAGGATCATGGATCATCCTAAGGATCCTCATACTAACGATTGTTCTCTTTGAATTTAATGTTGTTTTGCAGGGATTACGAGTTGGACCTGGTCTTGGCAACATTATTAAGGAATCTTTCACGTAAATCTCACACATACATCTCCGGAAATAGACGTTGTGGAGAATATGGAAACTTAGCACAAATTACGGGCAATTAGTTAGGCTAAATTTACTTCTATTTCTAAAGGGGTAACGAGCTAGTAGTTAGGTGACTTGCCTAAAATTCAACCACACACGCTTATATAAATGGCACTCTACAGCATTCGGAAGACACAACACATTTCTCACACGCTTTAGCATACGATACTATAGTGATCCTTGTACCTAGCTCGTTACCATCCAAAGTTGTAAAAATTGTTTGTTATATTGAAGTTTGGTGATCGGTAGTTTCCATCACCCGAGGTTTTTTATGCCGGAGATCATTCATTGATCAAGGGCTTTTTCCTCGTATAAATCCTTGTGTCACTTGTGCAATTTTCATTTAAGTGATCCTTATCTTTGTTCATCATACCAAGCATCATTCCCCGTTTACAAAGAGTTTGGTTGCATAATCCTTGTGTGATTTTTGACCAAAACATTAATGACTAAAACTTGAACATGATCCCATGATGAAACTGTTGGATAAATTGGATGAATGGTTACTTGCATGATTAAGTTGATTAGTTCAATACGAATCGCTAAAGATGTTATCGGCTGCTAGAATTGAGATTAGGGTTTGTAGACATGACGTCTGTTAGGATTAGCGATATGCAAGAAATAGGTGAATTAGAATGCGAACTAGGGTTTCAGCCATGTGGAGGTTGATGTCGATATATTGTGATATGTTTTAAAAGTGCAGCCAATTTAATAATAAACACTTCATGATGTCAGCCATTATCTTTCAAGATTGCATGAGAATTTATAGTGGACATGTGAATATTAATAGCTCATTATGTGTGCAACTTCTGTTTTGTCAGTATGTGTTGTGTGGGATCGATGACCACCCACTAATGACTTGATGATTTTGTAAATATTAAATTGAATTCACCCACTTATTATGTGGTTAGGAAGCATGTGGTTAGTTAATCGATAATATGGTCCTACATGTATGTTATGTTTACGTAACTCTTGCATGATAATTCAATTAATTGGAAGATGTAGTGATACGTTATATCTGAATTGAATACGAAAAATAATTCTAATAAAGATGCTGTTAACCATTGGATAGTGATTAGGGCCCTATGATTTGTATGCTTGTGTAAATTGAGTTGATTGAATATTGATTTTTAAGAAGCATGATGATCATGATTAGAATGATCATATTGCTCTATTTGTCTAGAATGATGGTCGTGATCTTGAAACTGTTTGTAGATAACTAGAGTTTTGCAAACCACCTAAATTACCTTTTAATGCAATGAATGAATAAAATAGCAAAGAGTTAGTGGTGGGATCCATAAAAGTTGGACAGTTACAATTGACTAAATAATCATATGGCCAAACCACACAAATCATGGTCGCATATTTGGCCCGAGATTAATTTGGGCCGCACACCTTGGTTGGGCCGCACCTTAAAAGGGTTGATGCAATAACTTGTCAAGTGTTATTTAGTAGATAATACTTGTGATGCGACATAACTTGTATTCCGAATGTGTACAGTGTATTATGTAAGCTTGTATGTGGTACGACCATCTGTTGTGGGGATAAACTGTGATAACTTGATTAATGTATGTCGTGGTTAACGGTTATAATGCGGGCAATTATGTGCATAATCCGTGAGTGCAACCTGTGTATTATGTGACAAAATACGTGATTTAATACGAATGCGACACTGATTGTTACTGATAAACCATGTTAGGATTGTTTTGAGCAACTTGAACACGTAACTAGTCAAACCGAGCAAACCGAGGTGAGTTCACACTTTCCACAAGGCATGGGATTCCCAAGGATTGGGAATGGGTAAAGGATTTATACTGAAACTGCGTGATCTCCTGGTTTGGGACACGTACACACCCTCTTTATTGAAGGGTGACAACAAGTGATAAGAATATAATCAGAACCTGCGTAATCTCCTGGTTTGGGGATTACTTACACACCCTCTTCATTGAAGGGTGACAACACGGATACTAGACCACAACTCTCTATCATGAAGTCCCTCCTTTTATATCGACTTAATCGTCGGGCCAATGGCGAGCGGGTCATTAGTTAGATAGCGCTATTTAGGTTTGACAAGTCTCACACCGTGCCGCAGAGGACGGGCGTGAACTAATGGATCTGGGCACTAGTCAATGATGATAGACATTGACGTCAAGGCACCAACTTACTTTAGTCAGTGGTCGATATGGTAACGGTCTAGTGGTTCACATGGGGAAGCCCCCACTGGTTATGGACATGGTTTGGGAAACAAGGAAACGGATTAACTTATGGTTTACAAACGAACTCATGGTTTTGAACAACTTTAAAATGAACACCAACTGTGAACTCGCTCAACTTTGTTGTTGACTCGTTGTTACATGCCTTGCAGGCCTTTAGGTGCATATTGTTGGAACTTGCTGTCTTGGATGCTGGAGTGGTCATGGGTCGAGATACATGGAAACGCGAGACGAATTTAATGGCTTTCACACACTTGGTTTATGAATTTCTTAATTAATGTATTATGCTTCCGCTACGTGTTAAATAATGTTTTGTAAAACTTCTATCAATAATAAATGAAAGTTTTATTTAGTTATAATTACGAGTTTAGTGTGATTGTTGGCTAGATCCTGGTCAGTCACGTCTCCTGCGGTGATACCCCGTTTGTGGATTTTGGGGGTGTGACAGATTGGTATCAGAGCCATTGGTTATAGTGAACTTGGTTTTAAAAAGGGGGAAAATGTTTTTATAAAACCAGACTATAACCGAACAGTTCTGAAAACGTGAATACGACCATGACACTCAGCTCCAGATTGCAAGGTTCGTCTTTCGTACTTATTGCATACATTACATGACTCGTACACATTTGTTTATGACGAAACATATGAACACACACTCGTCACTATAGCATGATGGCATGGATTGCTTGCTCACCTTATGATGCGTTGATAGTATACCATAGTCCTTGGATTTTTGTGACCCTATTACTTTGACGACCTCCGTTTGACATCTGAGTTAAGGAACCATTTGACATGCGTTAGGAGAAACTGAGATGAGCATGCAAATCGCAATATTATTGTGGGTGCACACATAATAATAATGTGGGGTGCATGTGAGTCCCAGTGAGGCTTAACAAGTGGAAAAGGGGTTCCGTTCGTTATTTAATCGATGTGAAACATAACAAACCTATAGGGGTCATAGTAGTGATTGTCCCCTACTCGAACGTGAACTTTTCATTCCTCTCTGGATCCCTTCGAATCTCGATGCTATCGAATATTACCTGAACACCCATCTAAACACCTAGCGAACTGTGTAGAATATTAGGTGCTTGTATGAACATCCCCGAGTTGGATGTTGCAACGACAATGATTGGTCTATATCTCTCTCACCTTTCTTCGTTTGCTGGAAACTTAACATATTGACGCCTTAGATCCCGAAGTGCGATCACTTCTGCAACACTCTCGTAACATATCGTGTATTACTCAGTCAACTTGCAAGACGATGGACTTTAGCATTTGAACGACCCTAGTTACCAATAATGAACATCAGTGATTTGACTCCAATCGAATCCTCAACCCCAGCCAGCGACTCATGGGAGTCAACTTTTACGAATTAATCAGGAGATAAGCAATGACAACTGACTGTAGAATGGAATATGAAACTCCCCGCATAGTGAGTAGTGCCTTAGCGCGTACCATGTGTCACACCCCGACCACGTAGAACAACCAGACGTGGCGGAAACGTCGCGGAGTGTTGTAACAGAATCATTGTTTCATAACCATGGAATAAATAAATTATGTTTTATAGAATAAATGAACTCATTGTTTTAATACAATCAAATAAGTACAACTATGATCTTCCAAGTTTTAAAGTTGCTAAGGCACGAGTCTGTCCTAAATGTAGCATGTATCATCAATCAACTCAAGACAACACCTGAAACATGTGTAAAAATAGGTACGTCAGCATAAAAATGCCTGTGAGATACATAGGTTTTGTGAATATAGGATTCATGACTTATAAGTTTAGAAAGAGTTGTTCAACAAAAGTCAGTCATGATCCTTGTAAAATGTTTTGTTTTATAAATCATTTGAAAAGTGATGGTAAAGTAGATGATACGTAAAAGAGTAATGTAAGGTTAATTGAATAACCAAGTAAAAATGAATTTATATAAGATAAGCTGTTGTAAAACAATGTCTTATGAAAAGTATGTTATTTGTATAAATTGTTATATGACTTAAATTGAAATGATTCAAATAACGCTACGATATGTAATACCATACAAACACTTATATATAGGAAGTATCAGCGGCGTATCCACCATGCTTGTATCATATTACACATGCCTCGTTACTTAAGTCACTTACGCAAACCAAACCACCGATATAGAATGTTCATGTTTAAACCAATAGTCCAATGTTATTGTATAACTCAAATTAAATGTAAACCATGTAATGCATAAACAAAAGTTATGTATGGTAAGTAAAATGAGATTTCTTAAACCACAAGTAAAAATGTACAAAACAAAGTGTTTGAATAAATCAAAAGTTATGCTTTGTAAAATAACGTAAGATTAAACGAATAACCTTATAGTAGCATATTTGTCACACCCCGACCACGTAAAACAACAAAACGTGGCGGAAACGTCGGGGAGTGTTGTAACAGAATCATTGTTTCACAACCATGGAATAAATAATTTTGTTTTATTGAATAAATGAACTCATTGTTTAAATAAAATCAAATAAGTACTACTATTATCTTTCAAGTTTTAAAGTCGCTAAGGCACGAGTCCATCCTATGTGTAGCATATATCATCAATCATCACAAAGCAGTACCTGAAACATGTGTAAAAATAGGTACGTCAGCATAAAAATGCCGGCGAGTACATAGGTTTTATTGATTTAGGATTCATGACTTATGAGTTTAAAGAAAAAGGTTTTAAGAAAAGTAGTCATGATCCTGGAAAAAAAGTTTTTCTTTTATAAATCATTTTTAAGAAATCAGATGATATAAAATAATAATACATTGGAAATTAAATAAGTAAGTAGAATAAGTTTGTATAAAAATATATTGTTTGAAAAACAATATTTAGCTAAAAAGGTTTAAAGTATATATAGAAATATACTTTGATTTAAGAAAGTCGAATAAATAATATATTAGAATATATTTTAGTTCCAAAACCGTTAACCCAAGTGTACTAAATAACGCCACGGTATGTAATGCGATGAAAACACTTATATATAAGAAGTACCAGCGGCGTATCTACCATGTTTTCATCACATTACACCCGTCCCGTTATCTAAACACTAACCAAAAACCAGTCATTTAAGTAAATAGTATATTAACCATACTTTAATTGGTAAAATAATTAGGTTTTCAGTAGTATATCAAAAGTATACTTTGGATTTACAAATAACATAATAAACTATGTTTTGGTTTGAAAATAACATATTAAAACTATGCTTTGGATTATGGAGATAACATATCAAACTATGTTTTAATGATTAACAAAATATATGTTGGTTTTTGTACAATATCCCATATGAGAGCATATCAAACTATACTTTTGGGAGTATAACTTAATATACAAATATAATGTGATTTAAGAATTCATTCAGACCTAGTGTATCAAAATACACCTTTGAGACTATAGAAATACCACAAAGGCAATCCCTATTTGGATGGAGCAACAAATTGGTTTCAGACATTCCATGACAACAGGAATGGGGTGTCAAATCCTATAGCGCTATATCATACTACCAACCAGTCTGGTGAAAAAAAATAAGTACTATTCCAACAATTAATTTCATAATCTTTGAAAAATCAGTGTTTAAACCATAGATAGTCATTTAGTTTGTCAAAAGATAAGTACTAACATGTATAATCAATTATACTTTGAAATCATGAAAATAACAGATAGGTACACATGCTTCACCCCGAAACAGTTGAAAACAGTAAAAGAGGGGACTATGTACTCACTTGAGAGTGCTTAGGAGTCTTGAACAGCTAGCAAGCAAACTAGAGGGAGCACGGAAATCAAACGGCACCTAATATAGGTAACTACATAAATAAACCGGACCTAAATCGGGAGATCGGATAGTATGAGGTCTCGTGATCCAAATGAGCGTGGGAACTCATATGATATGGTCAAACAAGGCTTACATTGTGACAACCGGTAATTAACGGCTTCTAATTACGTGATTAACAAATGATTAAAGCGATAATAAACAGTTTTTACGACGCAAATTAACTTAATTAGGCCGTTGGAGTGTCTTGGAACGCCTAATCGACTTTATAGCGCGTGTATGACAATCTGCGGAGAAATCGTTGGATACTAAACGAAAACGAATAGAAACCAAACAAAATACATAAAACGCCGACAAATATGATATTTTTATGAAATATTTAACCTATTAATTAAATTTTAAGAAACACGGTCGAAACCAGATTAAAAACGAAGAGCAACGCCATTTTACGCGATTTATACCGTGATCGACGAACAAACGCGCATACATCGACTATCGACCATAAAATTTCGCGTTTAACACTAAAATTTTATTCTATGATATTCCGACAACTTCGAGTTTCGAAAACGGGTTCATAAGATTTGGCGGGCCACTTAAAACACGATATTGGGCTTGTGGGCCTTTGGCCCAAGCCCACTTAAAACAAATTTGACCTAAGTATAAAAGGGTAGTAAACCCTATCTACCCTCATATTTCATCAGCCGTTATACATTTTTTTTTTCCTCTCAAATCTCCTAACTTGTAGACATGATCCAATATACACTCAAAAACACAGATCACTCTTACAAAATCAAAAACACACGCACACATCTGCTCATCATGCATTCCCTCCCAATTTTCTCTCCTAACCTTATCTAAACCCTTGTTCTCTTTCATAATCTAAACACACCCAAAATCACAGTGCATTTCTTCTCCTAACTTTATCTACACCTAGTCACCTAGCCGACACCCTCATGTCTTCTCTTCCTCTTGCGACATTACGGCTCCGAGATGGTGGATGTCGGGTGGTCGACGGCAGTTTGGCAGAGACAACGGCACCGGCTAAACGAAGCCGCCGGCGGAAGCCAGCGACGGCGAGAACAAAGACGGGGGTGGAGGTCCTTTTGATTCAGTTTCGGTTGGGGTTCATGGTGGTCTAAGTCAGTTTTCTTCGGGTTTCAACTCAGGTATGAGTTCGGGTAGCTCAGATTCATTTCGGGTCATGGTTCGGGATTTAGTTTTGATTTGGTTTTTCAAGCGGGTTTTGAGCCAGCTGGGTCAGATTGTGTCGTTTTTTTTCGGGTTCTACTCGGGTCAACAGAAGTCAGCAGCGGTTCGTGTGACGTCTCGGGTTCCGTGTCAGATCTAGGGTGGTTCGAGTTATGGTTCAAAGCTTTGGATTCGGTCAAAGCTGGTCAAACCTCGGACGTTTCGGTTCGGGTCAGAACTGGTCAACAGGTTCGGTTCGGTCAACATAAGTCAGCGGCGGTTCGTGGTTCGGGTTGACTCGGTCAAACCGAGTCAACTCGGTCAACTCAGCGAGTCGACTCGGTCAACTCAGTCAACTTTTTTTTTTTCGCGAAACAACACGAGAAACGGTAAAGTTTTAACGACGCGAAAGTTAGATCAGTTTGATATAGATTTTAGAATTTTAGTAGTTTGCGTGACCGAGCTCGACCGTTTCGATTTGTTAATGGTTTTATATTTATTATACTCGACGAAAAGTTATATAGATTGATTCTATTATTAAATTGCGGTTGAAAATGTGATTGAATTGTGAAAATAAATCGACACTTTAGTTGTCGGGAACGTCTAAAAACAGAGGAAACTCTGTCCGTTTTCCGTAAAATCCGTTACACGAAACAGTTATATTTCCTAAACGACACCTACCGGATGTCAAGGCATATTTTACAAAACAAATAAAAAGTGTAATATTTATTTTGACGGCGTAAAGGTTAACGAACCTCGACTACTTATACACAATAAATATGATTATTTATTCTTATTCAAAGCATCGGTAGTTCGACTAATTTTGAATATCTCCACATAAGGAGCGTAATAGTTTATACTTATTTTGAACGTCGACGATTTCGAATACTTTTATAACAATAAATAAATATAACGTTTTATATTTATTTCAAACGACGATTCAGAAATCTTATGAACTAAATATAATTTTTATATTTCTTTCAATCGTCTAGAATCCGAATTATTCTAAAATGAATATAATTGTTATATTCGTTTCAAACGTCACGTTTTCGAATATATATATATATTTATGTATCCTTAATCACTTGAAAACTAAGTCGATCTCAAGACTTAGTGTTTATCCCGATTATAAATGGGATCCAATAACCATAATTTGGTTATTTCAAAACCAAAATAATAACACCTTTATAGAATCGTTTAGCTAACGATTCGGTAGAGCTCGGACACGTAGTTTAGCTACGTTTAATTAGAAACTTATAATTATTCCTTGATTAGGAATTCTTTAGTTGCACGCTAGCTAATTCACGTTCTTGGAAGGGCACTACGGAATCACGCTAAGTTAGCTTGGCACAGGAATGTCAAGGTGAGTTCATAACCCCCACTTTTTCTAGTTTTACATTTTTATAAATGTTTTCGGGGGTGGAAAGACATGCAAATTTTACAAATGTAAACAATTTTTCGATAAGCGAAAACCTCATATTTCTAAACCGTGTTGCGAATGGATTACAAAGAACTCGAGTGGTTTACGAAAGGTTTATACTAAACATACCGGTTTTACAAAACAACTGCGTATTTTCGAAACATGCATGATTTTCACGACTAGTGACGAGAATGTCCTAGTTACAACAATGGGACTGGGTTGACCTGCGTACGCAAAACGAGACAACTCAGTGAGAGCATGTCCCCCTTTTCTTTCAACGTCTCGGTTTACAACTTTCGGGGGGAAATACATGTCAAACTTAGGTATGATTAAGTTATGGAATGAACTCTTAGATCATGTGAGCATAGGCTGTAACTGAGGTGCCATTAATCCTTTTGAGGACCAAGGAACAAAGGTTAGATCTAATGGGTACGGGCGAGCCCCACTCACGGTCCATGGGTGACCACTTAGAGTGCTGTTGTGTCCCAGTCGAGGTGATTCGACACTAAAAAAAAATTTGCCTACGCGGGTTGAGTACCTTCTATGTCGTCGCATATATTAATGTCCTCGCGAAACATTAATGATCAACATGTTCATAGACGCTTTACATACCAACTTACAACACTATAACCTTCAAATGTTTTAATATTCATTTGTCGCAAACTCATAATACATGTATTTACAAACTTTGATAATGTTTTCAACTTATGTACAAGTAAGAGGACGAGTTGGTCCTGCTTACAAAGACTCTCGTGGGCTAGACTCACAACTTTCATATATCATGCCGAGAAAATGATTTTACTATGCTTTCTCAACAACTTTTAAACCGGTTATCAAAAGATTTATTTTAAATCTTTTCAAAACAAACTATGAACTCGCTCAACTTTATGTTGACTTTTTCGCATGTTCTTTCTCAGGTTGCATTTTTCAAAACTACGGAACGGTTGGAATAGGTGAACCCATGGGATTTCGAGCACTTAGCGGGCGTTCATTGTTTAGAAGTCTTAGCTTATTTTCTTCCGCTGTGCAATGAAGATACCGGTCCAGTCACGCCAGCTCTGATTTTTCGGGGTGTGACAGATTGGTATCAGAGCTATAGGTTTCAGCGAATTAGGTTTCTGTAGAGATACCTAGGCTTTAACCTCACTCTCCTTTGGGGACTTAGATATCAAGAATTGAACACATACATTACGCCTAGGACTCGAATATGGGTTTCCAACCGTTGTCAAAAACAATGAGTCAACAGTTTTGGTTTAAAAAAAAAATACACTAGTGTTGAGTTGATACACGATACACGAAACGATTGCATACAGTAAGCAAAAACTTGAGAGTTTTGATAACAAGCATATAGGACCTTTGGGAAACTCTTGTTGAGAAACTTGTGTCGAAATTCACTAAAGGTCCTCACCTAGAAACTACGACTAACAACTAGGGCAAACCCCGTTATCTATATCGTCTATGCTATCTTATTACCCGAGCAGGTAATCTACGTGGAACGAAACGCTAGTGCACAAGTATACATGAAACTTAAACTATACGTCAGCGAACGTCGAAGTACATCACACATGACTTTCGAGGCAAGGCCTTGGGGGAACACACAAATCGGCACGGCAACAACGATGCTAATCCCGTCAGCGGGAGAACAACAACCGAAATGCAATACTTTGTCACGTGATCTTGCAAACGACACGACTCACGCTGAGGTACATTAAAACAAGATTTCACAGCAGTCAATACTTAGTCTGAAGAGAATTACAATTGTTGGCGCTGCAAAAGAAGTCACACGTCCTCGCATCCCCCCTATTTCATTTATGGCAAATACGCAACGTTCGACATTCCATGGTAATGTCATCTAACAACCGATCATCACACGAACTTCCAGGTAAAGTCCTCGAATTTCTTTATTGAAATAATGATTTTTGCATATAGTGAGTAGATTTTTGCATCTCTACTCCACCCAAGGGTCATTGCATCACGAAAATTTTATTTCATGACAGCGAACACTCATTTGTTTCATTTATTGACAAATTCACACGTTACACATGCATTGTTTGGTGCGCATGTGGTTAGATTGATTTGTGAAGACCATTGGAGGGCTTCACTCTAAATTGTTGTTTTATCAAAGCCCAAACATCGTTTCGCTATACTTGATCTTTGCATTGTTATCTAGATGAACCATATTATTGCAATGCGTTGACTCCTTGATATCGAGTCAACGAACTCATTGAAACTTCTCTTTCTTTTCGAGTTACTTACATAGTTTTTCGTTGTAATCATGTCGAGACTTTCTTCTCAATACATGCACTCATGGTTGAAATATGCCTAAACCAAGTTCAATTGTTTGAACTTGCTCGTAATATATATTCGCTTCAAGGTCCCATATGATGGAATGGGGCCATCATATTCGAAATAATCCCAACAAGCACTTCATTTGTCTTGAACCATAACAGGCTTGTTTGGTCTTCGACTTCATTGAATCGTTTCCTTGATCACGATCACCTTGTGGTGACGTTCTCACAAATTTGAAGCTTGCGCTAATCTCGTTTGCACACATCATGTACGGATTTAATTAATTATTTATTTGTTTATTTATATTAAATCCGTTTTGTTAATTGTCATATTAAAGCAGTCTTAATACAATCGTGTATTAAGATAATGGTACACAAGTTCATGTCATATTTTGGTGTACCTCCTAACGGTTCTTTCACCATTGAGCGAACATTTTGTGATATTTATTGCTTTTCATCTTCGCTCGAAAACATTATTTATTTGTTTCATTTTCAATTGAAAATCCTATGTAATTTGTTTGGAGCAACTATTCGTAATTACTTCGTTAAACCTTTCATTCGATTTCAAACACGGTGATACTTGTTTGATCACCGCTATTATTGAATTGTTTCATTTACTACGACACCTTGTGGTGTCGGTATAAACTTGTAGCTTGTGCTAATCACGATCAGCCGTTTCATGCGTAACTATTTATGCTTTTCGTTTGACACATCATTTAAATAGTCTTAATGCAATTATGTATTAAGACGATGATACACCAGGTTTGGTTGTATTTCATTTCGGTGTATCCTTGCAACACGTTGATTTTATTCATTAATGGTTCAAGAGTTGATAAATCATTTTTACGGTTCTACTTATTTGAGTTTGTTGAATTCGAGTTTCACTTATACAACAACCAACGCTAGATTCCGTTGGTATTATATTCTGTTGTTTCAAAAATTGATTGCAGTTTGTGAACGTTCATTTGGAATTCCATTGGTTGAGTTTCCTCTTTTGTTGAATCTGGTAAAGCTAGTCACATTGGTGATAGTATCACAACATCTCGTTCACTCGACATGGATTTCTAGAACAAACTCAGTTGAACCGTTGGGTTCCTACCGATGCAAAATGTCTTTACACTCACAAAAATCTGAATCAGTTTTGATTCGATTACGCGGTCATTCACTTTGGTATTTCGGACTTACCTAGGAACGACACAACATTGAGGAGATAACATACACTAAATTTCGAGGACGAAATTTCTGCAACAGGGGGAGAATGTGACAACCGGTAATTAACGGCTTCTAATTACGTGATTAACAAATGATTAAAGCGATAATAAACAGTTTTTACGACGCAAATTAACTTAATTAGGCCGTTGGAGTGTCTTGGAACGCCTAATCGACTTTATAGCGCGTGTATGACAATCTGCGGAGAAATCGTTGGATACTAAACGAAAACGAATAGAAACCAAACAAAATACATAAAACGCTGACAAATATGATATTTTTATGAAATATTTAACCTATTAATTAAATTTTAAGAAACACGGTCGAAACCAGATTAAAAACGAAGAGCAACGCCATTTTACGCGATTTATACCGTGATCGACGAACAAACGCGCATACATCGACTATCGACCATAAAATTTCGCGTTTAACACTAAAATTTTATTCTATGATATTCCGACAACTTCGAGTTTCGAAAACGGGTTCATAAGATTTGGCGGGCCACTTAAAACACGATATTGGGCTTGTGGGCCTTTGGCCCAAGCCCACTTAAAACAAATTTGACCTAAGTATAAAAGGGTAGTAAACCCTATCTACCCTCATATTTCATCAGCCGTTATACATTTTTTTTTCCTCTCAAATCTCCTAACTTGTAGACATGATCCAATATACACTCAAAAACACAGATCACTCTTACAAAATCAAAAACACACGCACACATCTGCTCATCATGCATTCCCTCCCAATTTTCTCTCCTAACCTTATCTAAACCCTTGTTCTCTTTCATAATCTAAACACACCCAAAATCACAGTGCATTTCTTCTCCTAACTTTATCTACACCTAGTCACCTAGCCGACACCCTCATGTCTTCTCTTCCTCTTGCGACATTACGGCTCCGAGATGGTGGATGTCGGGTGGTCGACGGCAGTTTGGCAGAGACAACGGCACCGGCTAAACGAAGCCGCCGGCGGAAGCCAGCGACGGCGAGAACAAAGACGGGGGTGGAGGTCCTTTTGATTCAGTTTCGGTTGGGGTTCATGGTGGTCTAAGTCAGTTTTCTTCGGGTTTCAACTCAGGTATGAGTTCGGGTAGCTCAGATTCATTTCGGGTCATGGTTCGGGATTTAGTTTTGATTTGGTTTTTCAAGCGGGTTTTGAGCCAGCTGGGTCAGATTGTGTCGTTTTTTTTTCGGGTTCTACTCGGGTCAACAGAAGTCAGCAGCGGTTCGTGTGACGTCTCGGGTTCCGTGTCAGATCTAGGGTGGTTCGAGTTATGGTTCAAAGCTTTGGATTCGGTCAAAGCTGGTCAAACCTCGGACGTTTCGGTTCGGGTCAGAACTGGTCAACAGGTTCGGTTCGGTCAACATAAGTCAGCGGCGGTTCGTGGTTCGGGTTGACTCGGTCAAACCGAGTCAACTCGGTCAACTCAGCGAGTCGACTCGGTCAACTCAGTCAACTTTTTTTTTTTCGCGAAACAACACGAGAAACGGTAAAGTTTTAACGACGCGAAAGTTAGATCAGTTTGATATAGATTTTAGAATTTTAGTAGTTTGCGCGACCGAGCTCGACCGTTTCGATTTGTTAATGGTTTTATATTTATTATACTCGACGAAAAGTTATATAGATTGATTCTATTATTAAATTGCGGTTGAAAATGTGATTGAATTGTGAAAATAAATCGACACTTTAGTTGTCGGGAACGTCTAAAAACAGAGGAAACTCTGTCCGTTTTCCGTAAAATCCGTTACACGAAACAGTTATATTTCCTAAACGACACCTACCGGATGTCAAGGCATATTTTACAAAACAAATAAAAAGTGTAATATTTATTTTGACGGCGTAAAGGTTAACGAACCTCGACTACTTATACACAATAAATATGATTATTTATTCTTATTCAAAGCATCGGTAGTTCGACTAATTTTGAATATCTCCACATAAGGAGCGTAATAGTTTATACTTATTTTGAACGTCGACGATTTCGAATACTTTTATAACAATAAATAAATATAACGTTTTATATTTATTTCAAACGACGATTCAGAAATCTTATGAACTAAATATAATTTTTATATTTCTTTCAATCGTCTAGAATCCGAATTATTCTAAAATGAATATAATTGTTATATTCGTTTCAAACGTCACGTTTTCGAATATATATATATATTTATGTATCCTTAATCACTTGAAAACTAAGTCGATCTCAAGACTTAGTGTTTATCCCGATTATAAATGGGATCCAATAACCATAATTTGGTTATTTCAAAACCAAAATAATAACACCTTTATAGAATCGTTTAGCTAACGATTCGGTAGAGCTCGGACACGTAGTTTAGCTACGTTTAATTAGAAACTTATAATTATTCCTTGATTAGGAATTCTTTAGTTGCACGCTAGCTAATTCACGTTCTTGGAAGGGCACTACGGAATCACGCTAAGTTAGCTTGGCACAGGAATGTCAAGGTGAGTTCATAACCCCCACTTTTTCTAGTTTTACATTTTTATAAATGTTTTCGGGGGTGGAAAGACATGCAAATTTTACAAATGTAAACAATTTTTCGATAAGCGAAAACCTCATATTTCTAAACCGTGTTGCGAATGGATTACAAAGAACTCGAGTGGTTTACGAAAGGTTTATACTAAACATACCGGTTTTACAAAACAACTGCGTATTTTCGAAACATGCATGATTTTCACGACTAGTGACGAGAATGTCCTAGTTACAACAATGGGACTGGGTTGACCTGCGTACGCAAAACGAGACAACTCAGTGAGAGCATGTCCCCCTTTTCTTTCAACGTCTCGGTTTACAACTTTCGGGGGGAAATACATGTCAAACTTAGGTATGATTAAGTTATGGAATGAACTCTTAGATCATGTGAGCATAGGCTGTAACTGAGGTGCCATTAATCCTTTTGAGGACCAAGGAACAAAGGTTAGATCTAATGGGTACGGGCGAGCCCCACTCACGGTCCATGGGTGACCACTTAGAGTGCTGTTGTGTCCCAGTCGAGGTGATTCGACACTAAAAAAAAATTTGCCTACGCGGGTTGAGTACCTTCTATGTCGTCGCATATATTAATGTCCTCGCGAAACATTAATGATCAACATGTTCATAGACGCTTTACATACCAACTTACAACACTATAACCTTCAAATGTTTTAATATTCATTTGACGCAAACTCATAATACATGTATTTACAAACTTTGATAATGTTTTCAACTTATGTACAAGTAAGAGGACGAGTTGGTCCTGCTTACAAAGACTCTCGTGGGCTAGACTCACAACTTTCATATATCATGCCGAGAAAATGATTTTACTATGCTTTCTCAACAACTTTTAAACCGGTTATCAAAAGATTTATTTTAAATCTTTTCAAAACAAACTATGAACTCGCTCAACTTTATGTTGACTTTTTCGCATGTTCTTTCTCAGGTTGCATTTTTCAAAACTACGGAACGGTTGGAATAGGTGAACCCATGGGATTTCGAGCACTTAGCGGGCGTTCATTGTTTAGAAGTCTTAGCTTATTTTCTTCCGCTGTGCAATGAAGATACCGGTCCAGTCACGCCAGCTCTGATTTTTCGGGGTGTGACATACATACTAAAATGAAACCTATCCTAAGTGCTTTCGACCCATTATGATCCATTAAGGTAGCTTACGCTACTTTAACGCGTCGCGCGCGCAATGCGCGTTCGAGACGTTTAACTAGCCCTATGACAAGTATTATATGCCAAAACATGTTTAAATGTGCTACATAATCAGTTATGTGATAAAAATTTAGGTTACATATGCTTAACATGTCTAATATTGTTGCCAAATCAGTTTAGATATCAAAAGTTATGTTACATATGCTTAATATAAATTTTGGCGTAAAAAGGGCATTTTGGTAATTTACCTAAGGCATATAAACTACCTATCATACAACTACTTAAACGAAGCGACCATAAGGTATAACCTCGGAAGGTTATTCCCTATATACTATGGTCACCTAATGTGCTTGGTCGGATCCTAATGATCGACCAAACGGGTCGGGTTCGAAAGTATAAGCGATTGTTTAGAACGCTTACCTTACGACCCTATATAAGCACTAAACTAAAAGTGACGAGCTAAGCATGTTTGAACATGCTTAACTAAGTTAGAAAAATAGGTTTGGTATCAAAACAAACGGTTTTGATACCTATGAGTAGTTTGGTTACAAAATACGCAAGAATGCGCATGTTGGCCGAAACTACGACTCGTCACTGAGCCTAGATAACGTGGTAATCAGTAGGTGTAGTCACTAGGGACTATAACCATCGTGATCGCGCTCACGTTATGAAGTTCAAACGAACTTCATGTTGACCATAAGCTGGTCAACGCAGAAAGTCAAACATGGTTTGACTTTAGGACTAGAAAGCGATAAAAGAACGAAAGAACACTTACGAAGGGTCCCCGAAAGCTAATCTCGATCCAGGAGCTCAGGTATGAAGCAAAGGCCTCAACTTAGAGCTTTAGATCAGATTTTGTGGGTTTTAACCAAAATGGGGGGGGGGTATTTATAGGAAAAGCAAGACCATTAGGATCGTTTCTTGAATATCGTGCCACGATCCAACCCGTACACTTATCGCAAAGTTGTGGTGGCTTATTTTGCCCCCACCATAGGGTTTTGACACGTGGCGTTGCCCTTTGGGTGATCGAAAGGCTGCTGCAAGTGGATCAGAAACATTGAATCTGGTCTGGGAGTCTGACGCGGCCCATGTAAATGATCACCCTAGGCTTACGTGCGCCGCCTGGGTGTCCTGATCAGAAAACAAGTTTCAGAAATGACAGTTTAGGTCCCTGTTGAGGTTTGGGGCCATTTCCGACATGTTTAAGGCCTGTTAAGCCATCTTTAAGGCCCTAAAATGATGCTTAAACATTTAGGTCCCTGTTGAGGTTTGGGGCCATTTCCGACATGTTTAAGGCCTGTTAAGCCATCTTTAAGGCCCTAAAATGATGCTTAAACATTGAGGACATGAAACATGCTCAAAAATATGTCGGATGTTGGTTCGTTTAGTCGTACGACCGCGATGTTCGGTTAATTACGACGGAATGCGCATAAGCGCGAAAAACGATCCAAATTGCGTGACGAATGGATTTTTCTCATGCCAAACAGTAAGGCATAATATTATGATGCTTACATAAATTTTTGGATTTCCGGATGTATTCAGAACGTAAGCTATGCGCGAAAATGCAAACTTATGCACTTTTTGACACTTTTAGTCCCTGAATGACCCAAAAGTTTATTTTAGTACACCGAACCCCTCAAAGCCTATTTCTAAGCTATATAAAGGATATTTAAGGTGTGTTTAACTTATGGTCATGTTCCAGAATGTCTGTTACAGTACGAATTGGCATACTTTCGCAGTTTGTCAAGTTTAGTCCCTGCAAGCGAATTAACTTGTTTTTGCCATACCAAAGCCTTTAAAACTTATTTCTAAGCTATGTAAAGGTTATTTAAGGTATGTTAAGCCTATTTCACTATTCCGGAGTGTTCGTTGGATTAAACTGGTTATTTTTACGCATCAGAGCGCGTATAACCCTCCAAAAAGCGATTTAAAGCTTAAAATCGAACAAGAGTTGATATGTGCAAATGATACACATATTTTTTCAAATCCCAAGTATGAAATACAATATTTCATTGGTTTGGAATTTGTTTGATGGTTGAAGTGACACAGGTGTCACACCATGGAATGTGAAGAGGTGGACCCTGCCGATAAAAAGTCGTAGAACTCCGTTTCAAACAACAGCATTAGAGACAACAGTCACGGCAACAAGGTATTTGTTATGGTAACCAACAGTATGAAAGTGAAGGTGCCTACGGCATGGAGTGGCTGATGTTAAATCCAACGGCAACAACCAAGGGAATGACGGCCATACTGGAAATCCTCGCAACGAGTACAACAACACAGGAAATGATGCTCATGGAGGGACTTTAGGGATTGGCGTGGGCGATGCCAGGATTATAACAACATGGTGGCCTACATGTTCTTGGTGACTAATCACTTCGTCACTGTTCTGCTTAACCCCGATGCTTCTTGAAACCGAACCTGTTGTGGAATCGGCTGATGGCAAGACAATGGAAACCTCATATGACCGTTGGGATGCAACTCGACCTTGTGGGACAAGTGTTCGACATCGACCTTTCTTCTGCTGTTCTTGATAGATGTACCCTATGAAGAGAGAATTCTACGTATCCCTCTCCTAGTGGAGGATTGTTATCTGTTCTAACGCGTCAGAGTGGTGCAGAGGTTAGCATCAGTTCAACAGTGAAGGCCAGAAGTGTCCACGTAAGGATTATCCCGCTATGATAGCACACGTTACTGATGTCAAGGCTAAGGAAAAGAGGATTGAGGATCCACCAATTATTCGTGATTCCACCCAGCATGCTACGGGAGGAACTATCAGGTTTACTTCCACAACTATTGGACAGACTCTCCGTTTGATCTCACGTCAGAGGCAGCCCTGATTCTTCGTATCTCTTACCGTCTTGCACTAGGAGGGTTGCGAGAGTTGTCAAATCAGCAACAGGGACTGTTGAACAGGAGCTTTGTCGGACCTAGTATTGGTTTTGGGGAGCCCCAGTTATATCCATGAAGATAGGTTGTATCATCGGATATGTGTACTGATTATCGAGAACGTAACAATGTGAC
Source organism: Helianthus annuus (assembly GCF_002127325.2). NCBI lineage: Eukaryota > Viridiplantae > Streptophyta > Magnoliopsida > Asterales > Asteraceae > Helianthus > Helianthus annuus. The sequence goes on from NC_035442.2 coordinate 149,545,244, forward strand.
AGTTAGGAACCGCTTGTCTCGACCATGCTTTGGCCACCTGTCGACCAGTTACAAGGAACAAGCTTCCATTCGGGGATTGGCTAGCGAACGAACTATCATCAGATGGAAGTCCAAGAGGAGAATGCTCTCAGAACAGCTTGTCGAACGCAATGCAGCCGTTTCAACTTTATACCCCATGATTATTGATGTGATCACCACACCAGCAGCTTCAAGGATCACATGAATCGACCATATTTGTTGACGATGTTCTGAATCATGACCAGGAGAAAGGAACACAATGGGTGGCATGTGTATCCTATTTCAGCACTTCTGTGGGAGGAGCCATTGCGGGCGAAGTCTTGTTAAATGTCACATCTAGATTCGAGAGATGCATTTTGATCATGTAACTAATGGAGTGGGAGTACACGTGGATCTAGCTAAGATGCATCTTGTTAGAAACTGATCGACACCAAAGATTCCTTCAGGGATGCAACAATTACTTGGTTTCGCTAGATACCATCGCAGCTTACCCATAGGATTTTCGGAGGTCGCACAGCTTAAATCTCTTTAGCACGGTAGGGTGCTGTGTTCGTGAAGGACGAAACAGAAGGATGTCTTTTCAGCTTTCGAATTCTAACTCTGCAATGCACCGAGCATCGTCTTTACCCGAGGGTGCGGGTGATTTAGTGGTATACCATGATGGTCCGAATCAGAGTCTCAGTTACACACCGACGCAACACAAGAGAGTGATGACTTGCGTAATAGAGTTACCAGAGGAACTGCATGACACAACCGGCAGTGGAAACCTTGGTTTTTGGATTTACTTGGAGGCATTACTTGGACGGTACCGAATGCGTTACCTAGACCGATCACAAGGGCCTCCCGTGAATCGATGTTCGAAAGAGCTAAAGCATGCAATGACATCGCTGGATGGAACTACTGAATGAGTACGACTGTGAAACCTAAACATACACGAGCTCTGCAGCTCGCTATGGACTCTAACATACCTGATCAGATTCGCTCTGTTCAAACTGGAGAGCTAAAGGAAAAGGATTTTTCAAGTTGAACCCATGCGGGGCATGGAGAAGCAACCTTTGACAGGTTGGACGATACTCGTTACCTCATGGAACGAGTGTGGATCTCATTATACAGTGACTGTCGGAAGTTTATGATGAGTAAGCACCGGCCTCGATATTATAATCGTCTGGGTTATGATGAGAGACATTAGGATTTATAAACCTTGTACTGGTGATCGGGCATGAAGGCTCACCTAGTTAAGTATGTGAATGATGAATTGACTTGTGGAAAAGTCAAGGTGAAGTATCAGCAACCAGCAATACCCACATGGAAATGAGAACAGACTGCCATGGATTTGGTCGCCAGTCTACTTATAACTCGAAATGGAAACATTATCACCTGAACAACCGTTGATTATCTCATGCAACCAGCACACTATCTAGCCATCAAGGAAACGGATAAGTTTTCTACACTTGCAGTCACCTACCTGAAGGAAGTGGTTGCTAGGCATGGGGTGCCAACCTCCATTATCTCTGATCGCGACCCACGATTTGCATCTGATTTGTGGCAAGCGATGCACAAATCCTTTGGCTCACGTCTAGACAAGAGCACAGCATATCATCCACAGACGGATGGGCAGACTAAACGCACCATCCAAACTCTTGAAGACATGCTTCGAGCATGTGTAATCGACTTTGGTAACGGCTGGAAGCGGCACTATCTTTAGTGGAGTTTTCGTATAGCAACAGTTACCACACCAGCATCCAGGATGCTCCGTTCGAGGCATTGTACGGACGGAAGTGCCAGTCACCTCTTTGATTGGGCAGAGGTTGACGACAGCCAAATCACTGGCCCAGAACTCATTGTAGACACAACAGAGAGGACTGCTCAGATACGACAATGGATGGCGGTAGCTCGTGACCGTCAGAAAACCTACGCTGATGAGCTCAGGAAACCACTCGAGTTCTAGGTTGGGGATCGAGCACTACTTAAAAGTCTCACCTTGGAAAAGGTGTAGTTCGTTTTGGTAAACGAGGCAAACTCAAACCGCGAGATGTTGGACCTTTTGAAATCACGAAGAGAATTGGCAAGATGGCCTACAGATTGAATCTACCCGAAGAACTCAGTGGAGTTCACAACGTATTCTATGTGTCGAATCTGAAGAAGTGCCTGTCAGATGAAACCCTCATAGTCCCTTGCAAGGAGCTCACCATCGACGATCAGTTGCGATTTGTCGGGGAACAAGTGGAAATCTTGGACCGGGAGGTCAATATTCTCAACCGCTCCAGGATACCTATTGTTCGAGTTCGTTGGAACTCCCATCGTGGCCCAGAGTTTACCTGGGAACGAGAAGACCATAAGAAACACAAATATCCCCAGTTGTTCGAGAACAATTAAACCACTACTGAGGCTGAAGCTACTGCGGAATTTGGGGACGAAATTCCAAACCAACGGTGGGATGATGTGACACCCCAGGAAAACCAGGAAACCACGCAACCTAACTAGCTTCCTCAGTAACTACGTGCTAAATTTCGGGATGAAATTTATTTTAAGTTGGGGATGATGTGACAACCCGAACTTTCATGGCCTTTCTTTAACACGTTATTTGTTTCACACCGGTGTCTTTCATAATTTGTTTGCATGGTATTTGTGCAAGTTTGATTAATGATTGTTATACTGTGTTATTGTTTGGAGTAATGTTGGACACTTTTGAATTGTTTAGAATTATACACTTAACCCCCACAAAACATGACTCGACGAAACATGGTGTTTCGTCATCACGGGAAAACCTTCAAGGGCTTTCGCCATTATGAGGCCCGACGAAAAACCTTAGCCCAGTTCCAAGCACGGCCCATATGGTATTTTTGTAACCCTTTTATAACCCACAACCGTAAACATGAGAACCCTAGTTCTCTCCATTCTGCAACAGCAGTTTTCCTACGTGATTGAAGCTCCCTTCTCGACTCTAACACCTTCCTCAACATCTAACGATGTGGTTAGTATGATTTCAACCCTGATATGATTGTTTCTTGCATTCGGATATGTATGAGTTCAATATGATTTCAACCCTGTGTTAATGACTGAAACTTGAACATCATCCCATGATGAAACTGTTGGATAAATTGGATGAATGGTTACTGGCATGATTAAGTTGATTAGTTCAATACGAATTGCTAAAGATGTTATCGGCTGCTAGAATAGAGATTAGGGTTTGTAGACATGACGTCTATTAGGATTAGCGATATGAAAGAAATAGGTGAATTAGAATGCGAACTAGGGTTTCGGCCATGTGGAGGTTGATGTTGATATATTGTGATATGTTTTAAAAGTGCAGCCAATTTAATAATAAACACTTCTTGATGTCGGCCATTATCTTTCAAGATTGCATGAGAATTTACAGTGGACATGTGAATATTAATAGCTCATTATGTGGGCAACTTCTGTTTTGTCAGTATGTGTTGTGTGGGATCGATGACCACCCACTAATGACTTGATGATTTTATAAATATTAAATTGAATTCACCCACTTATTATGTGGTTAGGAAGCATGTGATTAGTTAATCGATAATATGGTCCTACATGTATGTTATGTTTAGGTAACTCTTGCATGATAATTCAATTAATTGGAAGATGTAATGCTACGTTATATCTGAATTGAATACGTAAAATAATTCTAATAAAGATGTTGTTAACCATTGGATAGTGATTAGGGCCCTATGATTTGTATGCTTGTGTAAATTGAGTTGATTGAATATTGATTTTTAAGAAGCATGATGATCATGATTAGAATGATCATATTGCTCGATTTGTCTGGAATGATGGTCGTGATCTTGAAACTGTTTGTGGATAATTAGAGTTTTGCAAACCACCTAAATTACCTTTTAATGCAATGAATGAATAAAATAGCAAAGAGTTAGTGGTGGGATCCATAAAAGTTGGACAGTTACAATTGAATAAATAATCATATGGCCAAACCACACAAATCATGGCCGCATATTTGGCCCGAGATTAATTTGGGCCGCACACCTTGGTTGGGCCGCACCTTAAAAGGGTTGATGCAATAACTTGTCAAGTGTTATTTAGTAGATAATACTTGTGATGCGAAATAACTTGTATTCCGAAGGTGCATAGTGTATTATGTAAGCTTTTATGTGGTACGAACATCTGTTGTGGGGATAAACTGTGATAACTTGATTAATGTATGTCGTGGTTAACGGTTATAATGCGGACAATTATGTGCATAATCCGTGAGTGCAACCTGTGTATTATGTGACAAAATACGTGATTTAATACGAATGCGACACTGGTTGTTACTGATAAACCACGTGATTTAATACGAATGCGACACTGGTTGTTACTGATAAACCATGTTAGGATTGTTTTGAGCAACTTGAACACGTAACTAGTCAAACCGAGCAAACCGAGGTGAGTTCACACTTTCCACAAGGCATGGGATTCCCAAGGATTGGGAATGGGTAAAGGATTTATACTGAAACTGCATGATCTCCTGGTTTGGGACACGTACACACCCTCTTTATTGAAGGGTGACAACACGTGATAAGAATATAATCGGAACCTGGGTAATCTCCTGGTTTGGGGATTACGTACACACCCTCTTCACTGAAGGGTGACAACACGGATACTAGACCAAAACTCTCTATCATGAAGTCCCTCCTTTTATATCGACTTAATCGCCGGGCCAATGGCGAGCGGGTCATTAGTTAGATAGCGGTATTTAGGTTTGACAAGCCTCACACCGTGCCGCAGAGGACGGGCATGAACTAATGGATCTGGGCACTAGTTAATGATGATAGACATTGACGTCAGGGCACCAACAGTGGTCGATATGGTAACGGTCTAGTGGTTCACATGGGGAAGCCCCCACTGGTTATGGACATGGTTTGGGAAACAAGGAAACGGATTAACTTATGGTTTACAAACGAACTCATGGTTTTGAACAACTTTAAAATGAACACCAACTGTGAATTCGCTCAACTTTGTTGTTGACTCGTTGTTACATGCCTTGCAGGCCTTTAGGTGCATATTGTTTAAACTTGCTGTCTGGGATGTTGGAGTGGTCAGGGGTCGAGATACATGGAAACGCGAGACGAATTTAATGGCTTTCACACACTTGGTTTATGAATTTCTTAATTAATGTATTATGCTTCCGCTGCATGTTAAATAATGTTTTGTAAAACTTCTATCAATAATAAATGAAAGTTTTATTTATTTATAATTGCGAGTTCAATGTGATTGGTGGCTAGATCCTGGTCAGTCACATCTCCTGCGGTGATACCCCGTTTGTGGATTTTGGGGGTGTGACAACAATGACAATGACAACGTAAGTTTAGACATATTTTAGCCTGCATATTAAAAGAAATATGTACTTATATACCTAAACAAATTCTTAAATTCATTATTAAGATTAAATTTTGATTTTTAAGATTTATTTTATTTAATTGTTGTTTTAGGTTGGGGAAGGAGTAGAGGAATACTCGACTGCGGATATGGATGGCATTTGCGAAGATTGGTCGTCTTATGCGGCTACTTCTAATTTTAAGTGACAACTCGTATTTTAGGTGCCAAATGTGGGGCAATGAAGATTTTGAAGACGACCCACTTATAAGTATTGGGTACAAGTCTTTATTTTATAAATATTTTCTTTATATTTATAGGTAACAATTCATTGGAAGCCTTCGCTACAAGTAACATCTTATATATATTTATAGGATAATTCGTGTTTTCTTGCGGTTGAGTTTCCCTCAAATATAGTCGCCAAAGGAACTATATTGATGGATACATGTGAAGGCGAGGAAACTATTGAAGTTATGATGGAAGTAGCTTTAAAACGAGAAACTTTACTATGAATTCCACTTAAAGAAGAGTATATTGAGAAGGTCAAAGAAGCTGTGGGGCACGTTATATTTTAGGTGTTGACGATGTATTAACAAACAATTCTTATTTTTGTTAACGTTAAAATATTTGTAGTAAACTTGGCAAATGATTATGTAATGGATTGTTTTGGTATATATGTGTGTGTGTGTATTTGTTTTATGAAAAAGTTTTATTGTTTTTGTTATCATACATGTATCCAGGACAAATTAGTGATTCTATAAAAAATTTTTTAACAATTAAAAGCATGACACGCGTAAATGAATGTCATACGTATGTGTCATAAATGCTTGTCATGAACGTGTGTCATTAAAAAGTGTCATGAATGTGTGTCATTAAAATGTGTCATAAAATAAGTGTCATGAATGCGTGTCATAAAAACATGAAACACAAATGCATGTCATGTTAATTTTATGACTCCTCAATCAACGACACGCGTTTGCGTGTCATAATTACCGTTTTATGACGCACAATGTGCGTCAAGAAATGTGTATTTTCTAATAATGACACCAATAATACTTGCTATAACCCTCCACTTCAACAATTTGTAAACTTTTAAAACCTATATTGAGAAAGTTTGATTATAAAGGCGAAAGAAACATGGACGGCTCTATGACTTTAAGAAAAAGAAAAGGCTTTATGCCCCCTTTAACTTGAAGGTCCCTTATTATTGAAAGTCTTCAAGATGTTTGTGGAGCCTCTTTTAATGAATTTTCTTTGGCACATTTGTTTGTGTAGAGTCGTAAATGAGCCGGGCCACTTATGAAACATTCGAGATTAGCTTCTTAAAGCTTGAAAAGGGTCATACTTAAACAAGTTTGAGCCTAAATTGAAGCTTAGTTAATTAATGAACTCTGGCTCGAATTCTACATATCAAGTTTAACTAGGCTCACAAGACTAAACAAATCTATTATATATACTGATATAAAAACTTTTATCTTATATATTATAAATATAGAATAGCATAATAAATACTATTATATAAAAAATAAAGGTAAAAGCAACTAAATAATATACTTTGTAAGGGTAAGGATAGTGTAAAAAAGTTTAAAGTGTGAGAAGTGTAATAAGTGTTTTAAACTATTAGATCTTTGATCTAATGGTTGAGATCAATAGGGATCAAATTGTGAATTGTCTTTTAATTATTTGGTCTGATTTGAAAATTGCAGGGGTAATAGTGTCTTTTTATATGTTTCAAATAAGGTAACCTCTCCTAAATTCCAGTGATCCATTTTTAAACTAACACTAAAAATCCGGACATTCTAAAAAATATGGAAACATGTAACTGCTACCAGAAATATATATAACACTATATAACACTATATATCACCATATAAACACCATATAACACCATATAACACCATATAACGCTATGTAACACTATATAACACTATACATCCATCATAGACCTGCTACCAGAAAAAAAATATAACACTATAACACGATATAAACACTATACATCCATCATAGACCTGCTACTAGAAAATATAACACTATAACACTATATATCATCATAGACTGCTACCAGAAAATATAACACTGTAATACTATATAACACTATAACACTGTATAAAACCTTCATTCTGCATTTATGACTATATAACACTCTATAAAACCTTCATTCATAAAATTTAACACTATATAACACTATAACACTATATAAAACCTTCATTCTGCATTTATCACTATATAACACTCTATAAAACCTTCATTCTACGATCTTCAGAAAGTTATAATTGATGAACGATAGAAAAATACAAATTCGTAGATTAATTCGTATTCCTAAAATAAAGGGTGGCAGTTATTGAAGATTATCAATTAATTGAATCAACGAGAATATTACTTGTTTACCCTTTTGAATTAATTTAGATTGAGGACAGATGTCATATCCACAATCTTTCTCACACTTCTAACACTTTTGAATTAATGTACATGATCTTTAATCTACTTTGTAATATATAGAGATTACATATATATATATATATATATATATATATATATATATATATATATATATATATATATAGGGTGGGGTTCCTCTACAAAGTGTAGGAAGTGATCTTGATCATTGAATGAGTGTGTTTTATGGTTGAGATCATTTTGGTGGCATTTTAGTAATATATGTTTCTTAAAAATAGGCTAATTTAATTGAATGGGGTAGATGTGTCATTTAACTTGTTTTAAATAAGGAAATAATTGCCAATTATAAACCACCTCCATAATTGTCATGATTTTCTCTCTCTCCTTCCCTCTCTCTAATCCCTCACATCCACAAACACCAAATCATACAAAAAATAATGATAAATAAAATCTAGATGTGTTTATCGTACTGTGTTTTATTGATAAAACACAAAGTGACGAACTAGTGACTGACTGCTAAAACACAACTTCAAGAATTTATTTATGATAAAACACAATGTGATAAAACCAGTTATAATTACTGACTCCTAAAACACAACGTGACGAATCAGTTACTGGCTGCTAAAACACAACGTGACGAATTACCGGATGCTGAAACAACGTAGATGTGTTCATAGAAGTGTGTTTTAGTGATAAAACACAATGTGATGAACTAGATGAAATACGAATTTAATGTGAATATGTTGAAGCGATTGTATTATAATCATTAATTCGCATTAGAAATCAAAGAGATATTTAGTTTCCTTAAAATTCTCATTAGTTAGTTAGTTTAGGATATAATAAATTCCATAATTAAAATAATTATCTATTTACTGTCATGCCCTTTTGATAAAAATATCTAATTGCCACATGTCACAAGGATATGGCTTCCTACACTTTGTAGGAAAAGTTGGCTTTGTAGCCAACTCCTACCCTATATATATATATATATATATATATATATATATGCACACACATACGTATAAATAGTTACATTTATAAATAAAAAAAATAGTTACAGCTTCAATAATAAACAAGCAAGTCGAGCTCAAGCTTAAAAACTATTAACGGGTCGAACTCAAGTTTCAGATATAGAGCTTGAAACGAGCCAAACTCGAGCTCTTATAAATTACACGAGTCATGCTTAGGCTTGGTTCAACTCATTTACACACCTAGCAATATGCATGGAGTTTTTATTTTAGGGCTTGTTCATGAGTCGGGCTGAACCGAGAGGACCTTTGCTCGTGCTTGGCTTGTTTACAACCAAGCACAATCCGAACGAGCATATTTGAGCGCGTAATTATCCGAGTGAGTAGTGAGCGAGAAGCGAGCAACAAGGGATTTGGATATCCATAGATTTAGAATGTTTCCTTCGATGTCTCCGCTATCAAGTCACAAATAAGGTCCAACTGTCCGAGGATGACACTAAGACTAAGGTCGAACTGTTCGAGGATGAGGTTCAGGTTGTGGCAAGTGAGGCGATGCATATACAAAAAAGAACAATTGTCGCATTGTGACGTATGGTGAGAGCGGGAGACGATTGACGACTAAAGACTGATTGATGAGAGAAAGAAGTCAAATATTGTCGCTTCACAACTTAGAGTTTTAGTTTTAAATTTAGTGTTAACTTTTGTATTGTTAAATTTAGTGTTAAATTTTGTATTGGTCGCTTCATGCTACTAGATATGATGTCATTGATCATATCGACGGAACGCCGACTCCTGATGAAAAAGACGCCGATTACCCGTCATGGAAGAAAGTCGATGCTATCGTTTTACAATGGATATACGGAACTCTTTCCGACGACCTTCTTGCACGTGTCTTGGTTGCAAAATCAATCGCCTATGAAGCATGGAAGCGAGTTGAGAACCTGTTTTTGAACAACAAAGGCTCTCGAGCTAACGCTCTTCAACATGAACTCACTAATCTCACCCTCTCTGCGATGCCGGATCTTGATTCTTACTGTCAAAGAATCCGGGAACTAGCCGGTCAACTTGCTGCGGTTGACTGTCCTCTCACCAATACCCAACGCATTCTTTACTTGGTCTGTGGTTTACCGCGCGAATACGACACTGATGCCTCCATCCTCAACCAGTCTCTTCCTCCATGGGAGACTGCCATTGATCAACTCCATGCCGAGGCGCGCCGAATTGCAGCCCGTGATAATCTGTCACCACCTCCCCTTCTTGCCGCCACAGTTACTTCCCCACCCCACCCAGAAAATACCCGACATACCCAGCACAATAATCGACACCCACCACCACCATCCCGTCGCTCCAACTCACGCTGGGATTCCAATCGGCATCAAGGTTCTAAAGATCGTCAGGGCCACTCTCACCAGCAGCCTTATCCTTCTAACCTACCTTTTGCTCCCTATTGGCCACTACACACTCCTTTTGCTAATTACTGGTCACCCCCACCATGTCCTTTCCCAACTTCTGCTTGGGCCCAAACTTGGGACCCTAGGCCCAATTCCAGACCAAGTCAACACAACTACACTACTGGCAACAATAATGCAGCCCAGGCCCACTTAGCTGCAACAGATCCAATGGACCCGACAAGTCTTGCAAATGCGGTACAGGCTCTTTCGATGAACACGACTGGAGATGGGCAGTGACACTTTGACACAGGTGCAACATCCTATATTACTTATGATAAAAATAAATTAAACAATTTCTCTAATTATTCGCCTATAGCGTCAATATTTGTGGGTAACGGTGATAGAATTCCAGTTTTGGGTTCGGGCAACTCAGCTATACCAACATCCTCTAGACCCTTACACCTAAAATCTGTTTTGTTTGATCCAAACATCATTAAAAATCTTATCTTTGTGCGTCGTTTTAATATTGATAATAATACTTCAATTGAATTTGACCCTTATGGATTCTCTATGAAGGATTTCAAGGATGGTACGATCCTAATGCGTCACAACAGCACAAGTGATCTCTACCCACTCAACACCAATGCTTCCGCTACCGCTTGTTTTGCTTCCACTCAAGAATCTCCAATTTGGCATAATCGGCTTGGACATCCGGGTCAACCTGTCATGGATTTTCTTACTTCCAAGCATTTTATTTCTTGCAATAAGTCAAAATCGTCTTTTGTTTGTCAATCTTGTCAATTGTCCAAACATAAACGATTGCCATTTTCTGATTCTACAACTTATACATTAATGCCTTTTGCTATCTTGCATTGTGATTTGTGGACATCCCCTATTTTGAGTCATGCCGGTTATAAATATTATATGGTCTTAACGGATGATTTCACATAATACACCTGGGTTTATCCTCTGAAATATAAATCCGAAACATTTACTAAAGTAACTCATTTTCACAAATTTGTCAAAACACAATTTCATTTACCCATAAAGTGCTTTCAATGTGATATGGGAGGTGAATTTGACAACACAAACTTTAAGAACTTTGGAGCATAAAATGGCATTCAATTCCGGTTTTCGTGCCCTTAAACTTCCCAACAAAATGGGAAATCCGAGCGCATGATTCATCGTCTAAGCGAAATCATGTTCACTCTCCTCACCCATGCCAAGCTACCCTCCACCTTTTGGGTCGAAGCATTACATACGACCTCTTACTTGCACAACATCCTACCCACTAAACTACACCAATATAACACGCCTACCTCTCTTCTTTACCTAAGACAACCCTCCTATGACCATCTTCGCGTATTCAGATGCCTTTGCTATCCGAATCTTTCCGCCACTCGTCCTCACAAACTCACTCCTCGTTCCACACCATGTGTCTTCCTCGGATACCCAGCTAACTATCGCGGGTACCGATTCCTTGAGATTGCTACCGGCAAAACTATCTCTTCGCGACACGTCACGTTTGAGGAAACGCACCTTCCGTTTGCCAATCCTTCTCAACCGCTATCGATTCACTCCTTTCTTGATCCCCCTCCTCTCATATTTACTCAACCCATCCCAACACCTACTGTTCAGACCCCTTCACTAGAACTCACACCTGATGGATGACCTATCAGCCTAACCCATCCAACCTCAACTCATGGTCCTACCTCGCAAACTTCTCCCACTATTTCACCACTACCAAAATCCCACCTCGCCGCCTTAACCGACCCGAACTGGAAAACTGCCATGACCAATGAATATGAAGCTCTATTAGCAAATAACACATGGGAATTGGTTCCGAGGCCCGTTGACGTACCTGTGATTTGGTGCATGTGGTTATTTAAACATAAATTACATGCGGATGGAACACTTGAATGACACGAGGCACGCCTTGTCGTTAATGGGAAGAGTCAAATTGTTGGGGTAGATTGTGATGAAACCTTTAGCCCAGTGGTTAAACCAACTACCATTCGCACGGTTCTTAGCTTGGCTACATCAAAAGCTTGGCCCATTCACCAATTGGATGTCAAAAATGCTTTCCTTCATGGTCATTTAAAGGAAACCGTTTATATGTTCCAACCACCCGGTTTCACATCATCGCATCATCCCAAACACGTGTGCAAACTAAACCAGTCCCTATACGGCTTGAATCAAGCGCCACGGGCTTGGTACCAACGATTCGCGGGGTTCATTTCTAAATGCGGATTTAAGAGTAACTGTAACACCTCGAAGTTTTGTGTCCAATAATGTGTTAACACGTGTCAATTGATTACACGTGGCATTGATATTAAATAAAGGACTAATATTGACAAACCTTGAAAGTATATAAATTCGAGGGTTATAAATGTCAATCAAGGGTAAATATACTGTATAGTAACCCTAAATAATGCTTGTACCTTCAAACGAGTAAATCATAGATCGTACGGAAGTGAAACGCGGAAGAAAGTGAGAGATTACAAACCACGGGGGTTAACTGTGTCAACATGTTTAATTATACCTCTGAGTGACCCTTTAACGTTCCCAAGGTTTTGTAACAGTATTATAAACTCACTAGAATGTAATATATAAATTCCGCGAAGTTCCGTTATAAGACGAGAAAGTTACGATCGAATTCGTGTGAGAAGGGTTAAAAGCGTCAATAATATAAATTAAAGCCTTCTGAATAATAAATAAATTAACCAGGGGCTTAACGACACGGGTAAATAACGCGAGGTCCCTAATCGTAATTAATCAAGGGCCTTATCGCAAAGTTACCCCTTCAAACCCGAAAGGCCAGGTAATTAATTACCAAGATTTTTAATCATTACAAAAAGATTTGAAAAAGATTTAATTTTAACCCCTTACGGACCGTAAAGGGTATGCCTTACGGACCGTAAGGAGGGGGAATGATTGCTGAGATCCGCCTATGGCTTACGGACCGCAAGGCCGAAGCCATACGGTCCGTAAGCAGCGCCCAGCGACAGATTGTTGGCTGTTGGCTGATTTAAGCGCCAAGACATGAATTTATGGGTTTTTCAGAGGTATGGTTGCCCCCTACTCGACCCATAACCCTCTAGGACACATGCCACTGATCCATATTCATCCATAGCATGAGTTGTAATGATCTAAAGGCTTGTCCTTGACTATAAATAAGCACATTATGCTCACAACATTCCTCACAACTCAAACACTCTCATCTGATCATTCCAAAAGCTTTCAAGTCTTCTTCTCTGCTCTATAATCAGGTCTTAACTTCAGTAAGTTGCTTAGATCCTTTGTAGTTCAATTCATGCTTAGTAAGTAGCTAGAAACCAAACCGTCGTAAATACGGTTTGACTTTAAAATAAATCCAAGATGGTTCAGTCTTATGACGAATCAAAGGTAGTTATGAGTTGGTATTAATGTGGGTAATAAACCTCTAAGAGGGCTTCCTCTGATCACCACTCTAACTAGCTCAAATGTCGAGTCAAACGGTCGGTTAAAAAGTCAACAGAAAGCTATTTTTGTGATTTATGCATAATCTGTAATGTATATGCTATGAAACCTGTTTAGACACTCGTAATACATGATATTAAGTATATAAACTTGTTTGCGCTCGTTTGAATCGACCATTTGCTATATTGAACCGGTTCGGAGCCGAATGTCACAAAAGTTTGACTTTTGCTTTGACTTCAGTTCTGACCCGTTTTAGTGAGGTATAGATATGCCTTAGGACTCTCTTAGGACCAGGTTACATGATGGTATAAACCTCTGTGATCGGTTCATGATTTGTCCGAGTCTTTTACGCAATTCCGTTAATCGCCTAAAAGTTGACCGTAACGGCCTTTTTGAAATAAAACGAGTATTTCGGACACGTGAACGGACCCTAACCTTGCTTACTAAATTATAAGCATGTCCTTAAAGTTTCACGCCAATCCGAGGTCTAGAATAAGAGTTATGCTAAATAGCGCAATTTAAGTAAACTTTTGTAATAAACGGCGCAATTAGCATAACGCCTATCTAAACCAAGATTTCATCACGAAAACTTTTACCCACTGTTATAAAATAATATTTTTGGAATTTTAAAGATTTTTTTTAATTTTTACCTTGCTCATAACCTGCGGTTATGGCTACGGTTCGGTAAATACTGAATATGCCCTTTTCGGCCAAAACTTGAGTTCTACAAGGTCTTTTGACCCGATTCCAGTTGCTACTGATTTTAAATAATAAATAAAGTATTTTAAGCTTTATAAACTGTTCGGGAAACTCAGATTTCCTGTAGAACTCGAAAAGCCCTTTAAAAGTCTTTAAAATGACCGGAAAACCCCTACGGGGCGTAATATTAACTTAAACTCGTTACGGGCATCACGGAAGGTATCCTACTGATACCACAACCTCTTTAAGGCATATTGACTTAGGAAATAAACGTAAGACTCTCATGGTTAACCGTTTCGCCTATTGCGCACACGGTTCGGCTTATGAAACTAGTTTTCATAAAATAACCGATACGGGTCAAATTATATTATTTTGACCCCAAAATCCAGAGTGTGAACCTTGAACCCATATAAAACAAGTCTCTGAACTTGTTTGGGGCAGAATCACATTCCATTCTCGGTTTTCGCCTTTTCGCGCGATTAAACCCTATTTATATTCCGGAACCAACCGGTCTAGGCTACGGCCAATATAAAGACCCGTTAGGATTCTAAGAGGTTAATTAAAACCTTCGTTCCAGATTTGGAGCCCAGTAAAAGCTATCGGTGATTTAATCAAACTAAGGAATATACTTGCAAAGGTAAATACTTTTAACTTATTTCCCCTATATGGGCTTGGGATACGGTATGATATTTACCGCTTGATTGAGTATCATATCTTCCATCGCTTAGGTGGTTAATTAAATATTATGATCGGCTCATTTAAACAGTTTTGTTTCTTAAAAGCCTTTGGGGGGTTAATGACCGTTGTCCTGGATATCCTTGGCATCATTTCACGGAATGGCCACGACCATCGACATCCCGGTGTAGGCGTACACCCGGTATATACTGTCGACATTTAATTAGAAGACGTAGCAGTTGGTTTCTATACTACGGTTTTACGCAATGTGGTGCGTCTATTAATCTTTAACCCGGCACGACCCGGGCTACTGAACGCATAAAAGATCATGTAATACGTTCACAAGATTTTAATAATTTTCCCAAGTTATAAAAGAGTTTGTGCCTCGTGCATTCAAATCAATTTTAATAAACATTTTCAAATGTGTCAGTTGAATGTATTTACCAGTGTAAACTGACGTATTTTCCCCAAAAAGATTAAGTGCAGGTACTATACGAAATTGGCTGGTATTAGCTTCCTAAGCATCACGAATAGTCTCGCAAACTCGATGCCGTATCTGAATGAACAATATTTTATTATTTTGATCCGCTGTGGATACATTCGACTTCTGTAATATATTTGATATTACCACCAGAGGTTGAAGTATATATTTATCTTTAAAGCTTCCGCTGTGCATTTATATAATTGTGTGGTTTGACTATATTGTTGCCAACTACGTCACGGAAATCCCCCACCGGGCCCACCGGTGATACACGTGGAAAACGGGGTGTGACAGGTTGGTATCAGAGCCAACGTTGAGTGAATTAAACACTATCCTATTGTGTTTAATCTCAATGACACAATTGCACATACTTGAGTCTAGACAATAACTTAGGACAAATTCGGATTAATACTCCTTTTTGTCTTTATTTTCATTTCGATTTTTAATAAGTTTTGGAGCAGGAAAATGCCACCAGTAATATTCCGAGGAAGAGGAAGGGGGAGAAGAGGCAGAGGAGATATCGTGACACATCACGATCACGAAGCTGGACCGTCAGGTACAAGACCTCCTTCAATGACAAGGAGCGAAGAACCACAACGACGAAGAGACCTATACGAACCTGCGAGGCATTCCACCTCGCACAGCTCGACGCCATCATACCGGCACTCCTTTGGGCCAAATTCAGAGAATGATCCCAACAACCCGCAACCTTCCTTCATACCTCTACAACGTTCGGTATCGCACCGGAATTATGACGACCCTACTCCATACTTCATAGGTCAGTTTAATCCAGCTGACTACATACAGGAACCTTCAGGCTTTGTTCCACTAGGGCCACAAGATCACTTCTCCGAGGATCATATGGACGAAGATACTGATCCAACAGAACCTGCTCGTGGTACGCCCACGCATCCGATAGAAGTCTCTGATGGGTCATCCTTCCATGGCACACCCTATCAGGGACCAGATAGTTTCCAAGCGTTGTTCGACCGACATGAGTGGTACTACACACCACCTCAACAGACATCACAACAACCGCGACATCCACAGGATCCCTCTGAGGATTCACGCTTTGTGGCAGTTACGCCACCACCTCCGCCACCGGCGCAACCAGTAATGCCTGATCCGCCAAGGCGTAGGAGGACGAATGCTCGTATGTCCACACGAGGAGGAGGGGGTATCCACTTCAGCACCCTTCGACACTCTAGTAGTAGCCACTATCCGCCACTACAGGAAGAAGGACCTTCAAGTCCTATACAGGAGGCGAACTCCGCACCAGCTGCACCAAATTCGCCACCATTTGGATATGACCAACCCATACCTGCTTACACGGGTCCAACGGCTTACAACCCGTTCGAACCGTCACAAGCACAATACAACTACAATTATGAGCGCGACCCATATATGGTGTCGGCTAGATATAATGCACACTACCCTGACGGAGCTCATGGGAACATGGGAGCACCGGACTACTCAGCTCATGGGTATCCAATACCTCCCAGACCCCCAGTTTCGCAGCAAGCGCCACAACCACGTTTCTCTCCTCCTGAACAGGAAGATATACTCCATCGACTAGATCGTGTGGAGAGAGAGTTCGAAGAAGAGAAAAAGAGCCACCGAGGATTTCTCAAAGGCTTGGCGAATCTACTAAAGGGCAAAAAGAAGAAACGTGACCACTAGCCCTTAATAGTTGTACTAATGTAATTTCTACTTTAAAAAGAAGTCCCTACATGGACATTTATCGTATTTCAGTCCCTACGTGGACTTATCTTTTAGTCCTTGCATGGACACCTATCTTATGTTAGTCCCTGCGTGGACTTGTCACTCATTTTAAAACCTCTATGGAGGTATGTACTATTTAAAAGACCCGTTTAGGGCAATATGTAATTGTATTTGAGATTATGGAATATATGTTATGAGCTTTGTTTTAATATGACTGAAATAATCAAAACCATTCCTTTTAAATTGATCTGCCTAAATAAAGAATCTTACGAGTGAAACCTAGCCTGGTGTCTTTTAAGATCCGACCAAGATGGTAGGACTTAATTAAAAGATTCAGATTCCCTGTTAACCGCTGCAAGTATGTTAACAATCATGGCAGATGTGATTCGTTAAAATCACGCGCGTCATTCTTATACAATAATCCTTTAAGGATTTCAAAACCCAACTAAATGATTTATAAATCGTGGGTTAAATCACCAATGAAGGTGATCAATCTTATTTAAACATCCATTAGTGATGTAGTGCCTACGGGCCAATCTTATTTAAACATCCATTAGTGATGTAGTGCCTACGGGTCAATCTTATTTAAACATCCGTTAGTGATGTAGTGCCTACGGGCCAATCTTATTAAAACATCCATTAGTGATGTAGTGCCTACGGGCCAACCATATTAAAACATCCATTAGAGGTGTAGTGCCTATGGGCCGTAATAATCGTCTTATAAAGACAAAAGACAGTGGTGGTCTATGACTCCCTGCCAGAAAGGGGTAAGAGAACTACGGTTCAAACCTCTATGCCTTTGATTCTCTGAAATCTCGGCTAATATTATAAAACATTCTCGTGATTAGGCTTTATGCCGCCGATATTATTGATATAGCTAAAATAGGATATATTCAAATCCTAAGATTAAATGAGTAATAAGATTAACCAAATATGGTCTCTGTTACCATGGTTGACAAATTGTCATAAAAGACAATTATATAATAATCTCCTGAATAAAATTTTGTTATCTTCTGTAACAGATTCAAGTTACAATGGCGGATCCCAATGGAGAGAATAGCCATACAAATGAAGATGACTACGACAATGCGCCAGTGCATTTGACAGGCGCACAGCTAAAGGCTCTAATTGACAATGCTGTTCAGGCGGCACTTGATCGTCAATACACTGAGTCTCATAGCAGATCCGTATCAAAACCACCCTCCAAACCAAAGACACACTCCAAACCACCCTCCCAACCCAAGAAAGATGACGACAACCACTCGTCAGCTGAGAATAGTATTCGTCGTGAACGAGAATACACTGATGCATCTGGTGCCAAGGGTTGCACCTACAAGTATGTTGTATCTTGTAAGCCCCGGGAATTTACGGGGGAGAAAGGTGCTGTTGATTGTATCACTTGGCTAGATGAGATGGACACTATTGTGGACATCAGTGGGTGCGCAGAGAAGGATGTGGTGAAGTTTGTGTCCCAGTCATTTAAGGGCGAGGCCCTGGCATGGTGGAGAGCGTTGGTGCAGGCATCAGGTAAGTCTGCTTTATACAAGATGACATGGGAGGAATTTATTGCTCTCATTAAGGAAAACTACTGCCCTCAGCATGAGGTTGAGAAGATCGAGGCTGACTTTGTGTCACTGGTGATGACGAACCTGGACTGCCAGGCTTATTTGACGAGCTTCAATACGATGTCTCGCCTGGTTCCATACCTTGTGACACCAGAGTCTAGAAGAACCGCCCGTTTCATTGGGGGGTTGGAGCCTGCGATAAAGGCTAGCGTAAAGGCCTCTCGGCCGACGACCTTCAGGTCTGTTACTGACCTCTCCTTGTCTCTCACTTTAGATGCTGTCCGTCTGAGGACGCTAAGGAGCAAGGAGGCTGAGAAGAGGAAACGTGAGGATGATACCTCACGAAGGTCTGGAAAGAAGCACCGTGGAAACGGTGACGGCAAGAGAGGGGCCGAGACGAAGAAGGATGGGCAAACTGGTGAAAGGCCCAATTGCAAAATCTGCAAGAAACCCCATTCTGGGAAATGTAGGTTTGCATCGAATTCACAGTCTCAGCCAAAGACTTTTTCCTGTGGACTATGCAAGTCCAAGGATCATAAGACTGTGGATTGTAAGAAAATCAAGGACGCAACCTGCTACGGTTGCAATGAAAAGGGGCATATCAAGAGTAACTGCCCTAAGAATACCAGGAAGGCGGAGGAGACAAAGAAGACTAATGCTAGAGTCTTCCGCATGGATGCAAAGGAGGCTGTACTGAACGACAATGTGCTTACAGGTACTTTTCTCGTAAATAATATATTTGCAAGAGTACTTTTCGATTCAGGCGCCGATAAATCCTTTGTAGACCAAAAATTTTGCCAACTATTAAATATGCCTGTCAAAACCCTAGATGTGAAATACGAGGTAGAGTTAGCAGACGGCACGATAGAAACCGTCTCCACTGTTCTAGAGGGATGTGAAATGTCCATTAAGAACCATTCTTTTCCTCTATCTCTACTTCCTTTCAAGCTAGCGGGTTTCGACATTGTTCTAGGCATGGACTGGTTATCCCATAATCAGGCCCAAATCATTTGCGGCAAAAGGCATATAGTATTAAAGACTCCGAGTGGTGAATCGCTTACCATTCGAGGAGATACGCAGTACGGATTGCCCGAGGACGTATCTATGCTCAAAGCTTCTAGATGTTTGAACAGAGGCTGTGTCATTTACATGGCTCAGGTGATAATTGAAGAGCCTAAGCCAAAGATAGAGGATCTTCCTGTCATTTCCGAATATCCCGAGGTTTTTCCTGAAGAACTACCTGGTTTACCACCAGATAGACAAGTGGAATTCAGAATAGATATCATACCAGGAGCAGCTCCTATAGCTAGAGCACCTTACAGGCTAGCTCCTACTGAAATGAAGGAACTGAGAACCCAGTTGGATGAATTGTTGGCAAAAGGTTTTATCGGACCTAGTTCGTCTCCCTGGGGAGTACCTGTCCTATTTGTAAAGAAGAAGGACGGATCGATGCGGTTGTGCATCGATTACCGTGAGCTGAACAAAGTTACCATAAAGAATAGATATCCTTTGCCAAGGATCGACGATCTGTTCGATCAGCTGCAAGGAGCGAGCTACTTCTCAAAGATCGACTTGAGGTCGGGCTACCATCAGCTAAGGGTCAGAGATGAAGATGTACATAAGACAGCATTTAGGACTCGCTATGGTCATTACGAGTTCCTAGTGATGCCTTTTGGGCTCACAAATGCACCGGCTGCGTTCATGGATCTAATGAATCGCGTCTGCAAGCCATATTTGGACAAATTTGTCATAGTCTTCATCGACGATATCCTTATATATTCCAAGAACCAAGCTGACCACGAGAAGCACCTCCGTTGCATTCTCGAATTACTACAGTGTGAGAAACTCTACGCCAAATTCTCGAAATGCGAATTCTGGCTACGAGAGGTTCAGTTTTTAGGTCACGTTGTGAGTGAGCGTGGTATCCAAGTGGATCCCGCTAAGGTAGAGGCGGTCATGAACTGGCAAGAGCCAAAGACGCCTACCGAAATTCGTAGTTTCCTGGGATTGGCAGGATACTACAGGAGGTTTATTGAAAATTTTTCAAGAATTGCTGCGCCCCTGACTTCCTTAACCAAGAAGAAAGAAAAATTTATTTGGGGCCCAAAGCAGCAAGAGTCCTTCGAAATTCTGAAGCAGAAGCTAAGCAACGCACCTGTGTTGACACTACCTGAAGGTACAGATGAATTCGTAGTTTACTGCGATGCATCACACACAGGCATGGGGTGTGTGCTTATGCAGAAGGGCAAGGTAATTGCCTATGCTTCAAGGCAATTAAAGGTGCACGAAAAGAATTACACCACCCATGATTTGGAGTTGGGTGCCGTTGTATTTGCACTAAAATTGTGGAGGCATTACCTTTATGGTATTAAATTTGTGGTTTATTCTGATCACAAAAGCCTCCAGCACCTGTGCAATCAAAAGGAGTTGAACATGAGGCAGCGCTGTTGGATGGTGACCTTGAATGACTATGATTGTGAGATCAGGTACCATCCCGGCAAGGCGAATGTAGTCGCTGATGCCTTGAGCAGGAAAGAAAGGGTAAAACCTATTCGAATCAATGCCAAGAGCATTGAAGTCAAGAACAATTTAACTGAAAGGATATTAGCTGCACAGCGAGAGGCTGTGTTGGAAGCTAATTATCCTAATGAAAAGTTAGGAGTAACTGAGGAGCAGTTGACTCTTAGCAATGATGGAATCCTTAGACTGAACGGACGTATATGGGTTCCGATTTATGGAGGACTACGAGATGTTATCCTCCAGGAAGCCCATAGTTCCAAATATTCTGTCCATCCTGGTGCAGACAAGATGTATCAAGATTTAAAGGCGAACTATTGGTGGATAGGCTAGAAAAAGTCTGTGGCCGCCCATGTAGCAAAGTGCTTGACTTGTGCTCAAGTCAAAGCCGAGCACCAAAAGCCATCTGGCTTGCTACAACAGCCTGAGCTTCCCGAGTGGAAGTGGGAATGCGTAACTATGGACTTCATAACCAAGTTACCCAAAACCAGGAAAGGAAACGATACAATATGGGTCATAGTCGATAGGCTGACTAAATCAGCTCATTTTCTACCCATCAAGGAGACGTATAGCTCCGATATGTTAGCCCAACTTTATGTTGATAAGATTGTAGCCTTACGCGGCATACCTGTGTCTATTATCTCCGACAGGGATACTAGATACACGTCTCATTTTTGGAAAAGTTTCCAGCAATCTTTGGGCACGCGCTTAAACTTTAGTACGGCTTACCATCCACAGACGGACGGTCAAAGTGAGCGTACTATCCAAACGCTGGAAGACATGCTTCGTGCATGTGCAATCGATTTAGGCGGTAACTGGGATAAGAATCTACCCCTGATCGAATTCTCCTACAATAATAGCTACCACACCAGCATAAAGGCTGCGCCTTTCGAGGCATTATACGGTAGGAAATGTAGATCGCCTGTTTGTTGGGTGGAAGTAGGAGAGGTCCAATTATCGGGACCAGAGATAGTTTTCCAGACGACGGACAAAATTGTCCAGATTCGGGAACGTCTCAAGGCTGCCCGCGATAGGCAGAAAAGTTACGCTGATCCAAAGCGTAAGGATTTTCACTTTGATGTAGGTGAAAAGGTGTTGCTTAAAGTGTCGCCCTGGAAAGGGGTGATGCGTTTCGGCAAGAAAGGCAAGCTGAGTCCGAGGTACATAGGACTTTTTGAGGTCATTGAACGTGTCGGGTCAGTTGCCTATAAGTTGAACTTGCCTGAAGAGCTCAATGGAATTCACAATGTGTTCCACATCTGCAATCTCAAGAAGTGCTTCGCCGATGAATCATTGGTAATCCCACATACAGATGTGCATATAGATGAGAGCTTAAAGTTTATAGAAAAACCTTTGTCGATTGAGGATCGACAGGTGAAAAAGCTTCGAAGAAAGCACGTACCGATTGTAAAAGTCAAATGGGATGCTCATAGAGGTCCTGAATATACGTGGGAAGTCGAAGACACAATGAAAGAAAAATACCCCTATTTATTTGAGTAAATCTCGGGTCGAGATTTATTTTAAGGGGGTGAGGATGTAACACCTCAAATTTTTGTGTCCAATAATGTGTTAACACGTGTCAATTGATTACACGTGGCATTGATATTAAATAAAGGACTAATATTGACAAACCTTGAAAGTATATAAATTCGAGGGTTATAAATGTCAATCAAGGGTAAATATACTGTATAGTAACCCTAAATAATGCTTGTACCTTCAAACGAGTAAATCATAGATCGTACGGAAGTGAAACGCGGAAGAAAGTGAGAGATTACAAACCACGGGGGTTAACTGTGTCAACATGTTTAATTATACCTCTGAGTGACCCTTTAACGTTCCCAAGGTTTTGTAACAGTATTATACACTCACTAGAATGTAATATATAAATTCCGCGAAGTTCCGTTATAAGACGAGAAAGTTACGATCGAATTCGTGTGAGAAGGGTTAAAAGCGTCAATAATATAAATTAAAGCCTTCTGAATAATAAATAAATTAACCAGGGGCTTAACGACACGGGTAAATAACGCGAGGTCCCTAATCGTAATTAATCAAGGGCCTTATCGCAAAGTTACCCCTTCAAACCCGAAAGGCCAGGTAATTAATTACCAAGATTTTTAATCATTACAAAAAGATTTGAAAAAGATTTAATTTTAACCCCTTACGGACCGTAAAGGGTATGCCATACGGACCGTAAGGAGGGGGAATGATTGCTGAGATCCGCCTATGGCTTACGGACCGCAAGGCCGAAGCCATACGGTCCGTAAGCAGCGCCCAGCGACAGATTGTTGGCTGTTGGCTGATTTAAGCGCCAAGACATGAATTTATGGGTTTTTCAGAGGTATGGTTGCCCCCTACTCGACCCATAACCCTCTAGGACACATGCCACTGATCCACATTCATCCATAGCATGAGTTGTAATGATCTAAAGGCTTGTCCTTGACTATAAATAAGCACATTATGCTCACAACATTACCTCTCATCTGATCATTCCAAAAGCTTTCAAGTCTTCTTCTCTGCTCTATAATCAAGTCTTAACTTCAGTAAGTTGCTTAGATCCTTTGTAGTTCAATTCATGCTTAGTAAGTAGCTGGAAACCAAACCGTCGTAAATACGGTTTGACTTTAAAATAAATCCAAGATGGTTCAGTCTTATGACGAATCAAAGGTAGTTATGAGTTGGTATTAATGTGGGTAATAAACCTCTAAGAGGGCTTCCTCTGATCACCACTCTAACTAGCTCAAATGTCGAGTCAAACGGTCGGTTAAAAAGTCAACAGAAAGCTATTTTTGCGATTTATGCATAATCTGTAATGTATATGCTATGAAACCTGTTTAGACACTCGTAATACATGATATTAAGTATATAAACTTGTTTGCGCTCGTTTGAATCGACCATTTGCTATATTGAACCGGTTCGGAGCCGAATGTCGCAAAAGTTTGACTTTGCTTTGACTTCAGTTCTGACCCGTTTTAGTGAGGTATAGATATGCCTTAGGACTCTCTTAGGACCAGGTTACATGATGGTATAAACCTCTGTGATCGGTTCATGATTTGTCCGAGTCTTTTACGCAATTCCGTTAATCGCCTAAAAGTTGACCGTAACGGCCTTTTTGAAATAAAACGAGTATTTTGGACACGTGAACGGACCCTAACCTTGCTTACTAAATTATAAGCATGTCCTTAAAGTTTCACGCCAATCCGAGGTCTAGAATAAGAGTTATGCTAAATAGCGCAATTTAAGTAAACTTTTGTAATAAACGGCGCAATTAGCATAACGCCTATCTAAACCAAGATTTCATCACGAAAACTTTTACCCACTGTTATAAAATAATATTTTTGGAATTTTAAAGATTTTTAATAATTTTTACCTTGCTCATAACCTGCGGTTATGGCTACGGTTCGGTAAATACCGAATATGCCCTTTTCGGCCAAAACTTGAGTTCTACAAGGTCTTTTGACCCGATTCCAGTTGCTACTGATTTTAAATAATAAATAAAGTATTTTAAGCTTTATAAACTGTTCAGGAAACTCAGATTTCCTGTAGAACTCGAAAATCCCTTTAAAAGTCTTTAAAATGACCGGAAAACCCCTACGGGGCGTAATATTAACTTAAACTCGTTACGGGCATCACGGAAGGTATCCTACTGATACCACAACCTCTTTAAGGCATATTGATTTAGGAAATAAACGTAAGACTCTCATGGTTAACCGTTTCGCCTATTGCGCACACGGTTCGGCTTATGAAACTAGTTTTCATAAAATAACCGATACGGGTCAAATTATATTATTTTGACCCCAAAATCCAGAGTGTGAACCTTGAACCCATATAAAACAAGTCTCTGAACTTGTTTGGGGCAGAATCACATTCCATTCTCGGTTTTCGCCTTTTCGCGCGATTAAACCCTATTTATATTCCGGAACCAACCGGTCTAGGCTACGGCCAATATAAAGACCCGTTAGGATTCTAAGAGGTTAATTAAAACCTTCGTTCCAGATTAGGAGCCCAGTAAAAGCTATCGGTGATTTAATCAAACTAAGGAATATACTTGCAAAGGTAAATACTTTTAACTTATTTCCCCTATATGGGCTTGGGATACGGTATGATATTTACCGCTTGATTGAGTATCATATCTTCTATCGCTTAGGTGGTTAATTAAATATTATGATCGGCTCATTTAAACAGTTTTGTTTCTTAAAAGCCTTTGGGGGGTTAATGACCGTTGTCCTGGATATCCTTGGCATCATTTCACGGAATGGCCACGACCATCGACATCCCGGTGTAGGCGTACACCCGGTATATACTGTCGACATTTAATTAGAAGACGTAGCCGTTGGTTTCTATACTACGGTTTTACGCAATGTGGTGCGTCTATTAATCTTTAACCCGGCACGACCCGGGCTACTGAACGCATAAAAGATCATGTAATACGTTCACAAGATTTTAATAATTTTCCCAAGTTATAAAAGAGTTTGTGCCTCGTGCATTCAAATCAATTTTAATAAACATTTTCAAATGTGTCAGTTGAATGTATTTACCAGTGTAAACTGACGTATTTTCCCCAAAAAGATTAAGTGCAGGTACTATACGAAATTGGCTGGTATTAGCTTCCTAAGCATCACGAATAGTCTCGCAAACTCGATGCCGTATCTGAATGAACAATATTTTATTATTTTGATCCGCTGTGGATACATTCGACTTCTGTAATATATTTGATATTACCACCAGAGGTTGAAATATATATTTATCTTTAAAGCTTCCGCTGTGCATTTATATAATTGTGTGGTTTGACTATATTGTTGCCAACTACGTCACGGAAATCCCCCACCGGGCCCACCGGTGATACACGTGGAAAACGGGGTGTGACAGTAACGTATGTGACACTTCTCTGTTTGTATATTACAAAGGGGATCAAATGGCATACTTGCTTTTGTACGTTGTCGACATCATCCTAACAACTTCAAGTGCATCGTTGCTAAGAAATATTATCCAATCATTATCCACAGAATTTAACATGACGGATCTTGGAGCCTTACACCATTTTATCGGTATTGCGGTACACCAACAAAGGAATGGGTTGTTTCTCTCTCAGTCAAACTATGCAGCCGACATATTAGGTCGCGCATACATGTCCGATTGCAAACCCGTTAGCACTCCCATTGAAATTGGTTCAAAACTTAGTGCTAATGACGGTGCAACATTTTCGGACAGCTCGTTATATCGAAGCTTAGCAGGCGATCTGCAATACCTTACAATCACCTGACCGGATATAGCTTCTGCGGCCCAACAAGTTTGCCTATTTATGCACGCACCCCGGGAACCACATTTTCAGCTCCTTAAACGAATACTTCGGTACATCAAAGGCACGTTATCACAAGGATTACTTATCACGCCCTTAGTATCCACAAAACTCACGGCATACTCAGATGCCGATTGGGCCGGATGCCCTGACTCGCGTCGATCCACGTCTGGCTATTGTGTTTACATGGGCGACAACCTTATCTCTTGGTCGTCAAAGCGGCAACCCACCATTTCTAGATCCAGTGCTAAAGCAGAATATCGGGGCGTCACAAATACAGTGGCTGAACTTAGTTGGATCTGTAACTTATTGTCTGAACTTCATATTCCGGTTAACAGTGCTTCGGTTGTCTACTGTGACAACATCTCTGCGGTCTACATATCCGACAACCCAGTGCAACATCAACGCACTAAACACATCGAACTGGATATTCATTTCGTTCGGGAAAAGGTCCGCCTAGGGACAGTTAAAGTTCTTCATGTTCCAGTGGACTACCAGTACGCGGATATCTTCACCAAAGGACTGCCCAAGCATCTGTTTCAACGCTTTCGATCTAGTTTATGCCTTCGCGCCTCTACGGCTCAAACTGCGGGGGACTGTTAAGCCAATATTACGCGGTCAACCTTCCACCAATTATTGGCACAAATCACGTAATCAACATTGTATATCTCTGTGTAATATCAAGAGTTGTAATTCTTCTGTAATGCATCGAGAGAGAATATTACAATTAACACTAACAAAATTTTATTTTTTTTATATATGGTAATAATGATGATAACATTGGAGAGCTGAACTCGAGCAAAGCTATTAACTCGTTTGAGGTTGTTTTCAAAATAGTTCAAGCCGAGTCGAGCTTTGGGTTTTACTCACGAGCCGAGCTCGGATTCAAATAAGTAGGCTCGTTTACACCCCTATCTAAGACACCATGGTGTGGAATAAAGCCCCTGGGGGTTTTATCACGCCACATCAGTGCCACGTAGACGACAAGTCAACAAGAAACTTTATTGTTAAGTGTCATGCAATGGAATAAAACCTTATAAAACCCCTGTCATTATTACTTAGTTATTAATTTTATTTTAATTTCAATTTAACATTAAACCTTATAATTAAATTGAGTAAATTGCCAAAATCGTCCATAAGGTTTGAGCATGTTTGTCAGTTTCACCCAAAACAACTTTTTTTGTACAATATAGTCATTCACTTTTGGGATTTTTGCCATTTTCATTCAAACATCTAATTTTCTTTATTTTCTTTATCAAACATTTGGATGAAAATGGCTAAAAATCCCAGATCTCAAGGACGATTTTGGCAAAAAAAGTCTGACGTTTGAATGAAAATGGCAATCCTAAAAGTTAAGAACTATATGGTATAAAAAGTTGTTTTGGATGAAAATGACAAACATACTCCAACCTCAGAGACGATTTTGGCAATTTACTCAAAATAAATATATAAACACCTAAGTCCTAATTCAAAAACTACACATTATAACACAATACTAAAAAAATCATATTTATTTTACATTTAGAAACATTATAAACTTAAAACCAAATTACATAACTAAACACCTAAGTCCTAATTCAAACACTACACATTATAACAAAATACTAAAAAAATCAGATTTATTTTACATTTAGAAACATTATAAACTTAAAACCAAATTACATAACTAAAAAAATAAGTAACATAAAACTTAAAAAAGATCAATTAAACTAGAATTAAAATAAAGTACATTTATAAATTCACCCAATTTAAAAAAAACCCACTTACTTATAACCCATTTTAATTTAAGGATGAGCATGGTATCTGGATCGTACCGAACCGGTATAAAAAATGTTCAGTACAATACCAATATATGACGGTAAAAATCAGTATTTTACCAGTGTTAGTGTAAGTCTTGCTATATATATATATATATATATATATATATATATATATATATAGGTTTATGATCCTGTAAAAAATATAAATTTTGTGAGAAGGATAAGAAAGAACATCATGATGGCACATGTCATTATTTAATTTATTAGGATAAGGGCAATTAAGTAATTGAATAAAGAAACCTAATTAAAGATAAAATTCAAAAACCCACATTCAATGTCATGCAAGTTCCCCCCGTCTTTTTTAAACGTCAATAGCTATTTATACATAACTTTAAAAAAAAATTAAACCATAATGACGAGTGTTTTTTTATCTTTAATATAAGCACCATATTGCTATACTTGTATAGAGAAAAAAATTACGTTTCAATCGAATGTTTTAGTCCATGGTGTTTTCTCTATTTTGTTTTAATTGTATGTATAGAGAAAAAAATTACGTTTCAATCGAATGATTTAGTCCATGGTGTTTTCTCTATTTTGTTTTAATTGTATAGTAATTCAAGGCGTTGTGTTTTACAGTAAAACATCATTGTTATGGGTCATTTTCGGTGCGTACATATCCTGACTAATATCCTGCTTTTGGTTTTTTGTTTGTGATCAGGATACTGAATCGGGATACTGGTAACATCCTGGGCGATATCCTGGTGTTAACCTAATAATTCACGTGCAGGTAAGAGGCTACAAGTCACCAACGGTCAGATGGACTTCTTCTCCTCAAGACTCGGGCGTATATGTTATGTGAGAGACGTTGAACCCAAAAGACCAGGTCTACAACGTTCGAGTAGGGAATATTCGCCAGATCCCGGTTATTTAGGATAGTTTGTTGCATTTCTTTTACTATAAATAGATGGGGGCGGATCAGATTAAGGCACGCAACTTACACACACACTCTTGAACACTTTTGCTCTCTAGCTCACTACAAACACTATACACAAACACTTGTATTCGAATTACCTTGTAACACCTAGTTGATCCGCACCACATCCTGCACTGTATCCTGATATTTGAAGCAATAGAAGAACTAGGCAGCTGCGATTGTCAGCTCCCGAGGTTTTGTGCCGGCGATCTAGATTGATCAAGAGCTTTCCTCGTATATCACGTGTCAACCTTTACTTTTTTGCTCATTGTTTGATCATAGATACAGCTCTATATCCTGAGCCGTATCCTTAAACTGTTTTTGTAATTAACTTGGCTAATATATTTTTCAACATACATTTCTAGCACACTACCTCACTTAACTAATTTGATCACTTAATTACTTTGGTAATTTTTGACCAAAACAATTTGGCGCCCACCGTGGGGCAACTGGTGCTATCTTTACTTAAAATCTTTGTAAAATCATTAATTGGTTTTCTGTTTTCAAAACTTTTTGCCACATCATTTGCAATGGCCACAAGATCAAGCATGAGCTCCTCCACTGTGTCTGCTACGGCTTCTGCTACTACTGGCTCGGTGCTTCCACCACCTCCTCCAAGGATGCCCGCTCCTTCGCAACCTTAGGATGTTATCCCTACTCGGAGTATTCAGGGATCTGCTCCCGTTTTAGCTTCTAATGATGAAATTCTAACCTTATTCGAAAGTGTGCAGGAATAAATGAGGCAGCAACAGGAAACAAACCAAATGCTATTAAGGGAAATACAACTCTTGAAATCTGGTCCAAGCATCCTCAACATATGAGTCAACTAACAGGAAGTCAGAATCCTCGTACAAGCCGTACCGCTCTAAGCCGTATGGTAGAAATGATAACAAGAAAGTGAATGATGTTGAAGATGAGGGCCCTGAGGAGTATCCTGAGTTATCTGAATATTGTTTTTCTGTTAATATACCTGAACTAATGTATGCTATGCAGGGTTCAGGAGACAAAGCCAGGTGGCCTTGGAAGAATCAACAAAAGGCTGATTGGAGGGATAAGTCCAAATGGTGTACCTTCCATGAAGATTTTGGACATATTACAGAGGATTGCATTGCTCTAAGGAAGGCAATAAGCTATCTCTTGAGCAAAGGTTATCTGAAGGATCTCCTACGAAGAAAGAAAAACAAGGGTCAGGATACTGAGAAGGATCCTGAACGCGCAACATCACCTCCTGCGGATGCCAATATAATCAACTTTATTTCAGGAGGATCCGACATTTGTGGAACTTCATATTCAGTAGCCAAGATGCATGCAAAGGAAGCTAAAGCTGAAAGAGGGGAGAGACCGACCAGGATGACAACCCTCACAGCTGATAAACTGATCACTTTTGATAGCTTTGACAGGGATACTGTGTAGGATCCTCACCATGATGCTCTAGTAATAACGTTATATGTGGCTAACCATTTTGTATGCAGGATATTGGTGGACAATGGAAGCTCCGTCAACATAGTCCAATTAGAGACATTGAAGAGGATGAATGTATCCCCAATGGATATCACTTCAAAATCCACTGTACTCGTTGGCTTCAGTGGAGAAGCTAGGAATACCGTGGGAGAGATTAAGTTATTAGTATATGTTGAAGGGGTCAATTCGATACAACGCTTCTGTGTAATGGACTCCCTATCCTGCTATAATATTATATTGGGCAGGCCATGGATCCATGATATGAAAGCTGTGCCATCGACTTACCATCAATGCATCAAAATCCCTACACCTTGGGGGGTTGTCAAAGTAGACAGTGATCAGCAGGAAGCAAAGGAGTGTTACTCATCCTCCATGAAATCCTCTTCAAAGCCTAATGCAGCATAGCAATTAAAGATACGGGCCCAGGATATTGTTTTGGTCAAAAATCCGATGAGGATAATGTAACCAAACTCTTAGTTATGGGGTATGATGCTTGAAATGAGGAACAATGATAAGGATCACTTCAATGTAAATTGCACAAACGACACAAGGATATATACGAGGAAAAAGCCCTTGATCAATGAATGATCTCCGGCATAAAAAACCTCGGGTGATGGAAACTACCGATCACCAAGCTTAAATTAATCAATAAATGTTTACAACTTCGGATAGTAACGAGCTAGGTACAAGGATCACTAAGGTGTAATGTGCAAAAATGTGTGTAAACTGTTAAGTGTTTGCCGAATGCTTCAAGAGTGTAGTTGTATGAGAGTGTGTGTAGCTGAAAATGGCTAAGTGTTCTAATTACTAGCTCGTCACCCCTTTAAAAATAGAAGTTAACTACGCTAACAAACTATCCGATTTTTGTGCCATGCTCCCACGTTCTCCACAACGTCCATTTCTGGTCAAATACGTCCGAAATACCCGTGGAATATTCCATAGTAACGTTGCAAAGACCAGGTCAAGCTTGTTACTCCTGCAAAACAATACGAAATTCAAACAAACAATCGTTAGTATGAGGATCCTTAAGGTGATCCATGATCCTGATCCTGAAGCTCTTCTGAGGATCACTATCTACCACAGAAGCAAGGATCATTAGTAGGATAACAAGTAAGGATCACGGGTTATTAGAAAATCCTCCCCTAACAATTGCCCCCAAAATATAAGGAGTAATTTGTAAAATGAACGAATTATATTTTCTTGATCTTATCCGCAACTAACTAACGGATATATAGCCGTTGATATAGAACTATCCGTTGCAATCCTGACGTCACAGAAGTGACAACCCTGCACAATCATGATTATAAATAGGAGATAGAGATTGTTAGGGGAGGATTTTCTAACAATTAGTGATCCTTATTTGTTATCCTAATAAGTGATCCTTACTTCTGTGACAGATAGTGATCCTCAGAAGAGTTTCAGGATCAGGATCATGGATCACCCTAAGGATCCTCATGCTAACGATTGGCTGTTTGTGTTTCGTATTGTTTTGCAGGAGTATTGAGCTTGACTTGGTCTTGGCAACGTTACTATGGAATATTCCACGGGTATTTCGCACACATTTGAATAGAAATGGATGTTGTGGAGAACGTGGGAGCATGGCACAAAAGTCGGACAGTTAGTTAGCTTAGTTAGCTTTCATTTTTAAAGGGGTGACGAGCTAAATTTAGAGCACTTAGCCATTTTCGGTTACACACACACTCTCGTGCAATTGCAGTCTCAAAGCTCTCAACAAACACTTAACAATTCCCACACTTTTACACGATTAACCATAGTGATCCTTGTACTTAGCTCGTCACTATCCGAAGTTGTAAAATTTTATTGATTTATTTGAGCTTGGTGATCAGTAGTTTCCATCACCCTAGGTTTTTTATGCCGGAGATCATTCATTGATCAAGGGCTTTTTCCTCGTATAAATCCTTGTGTCATTTGTTCAATTTACATCGAAGTGATCATTATTATTGTTCTTCATTTCAAGCATCATTCCCCATAATTAGGAGTTTGGTTGCATTATCCTTGTGTAATTTTTGACCAAAACAGTTTGGCGCCCACCGTGGGGCAATTGGTGCTTCATTTCTAAGAAAGTTTTCTGTTGGTGATCATTCCGGTTCATTGCATACGAATATATGGCTTCATCATTGAAGAATACCTCTACTGCAATGTCTGCAGTCAATTCATCACAGGGCATTCCACCTTTGCCTCCACCTCCTGCTGGATCTCAGAAAAATGCTGAGAAGAAACCAACTCCCATTTTCTCTAAACCTCTAACTTCTTCTGCTCCTTACACTCCCACTACTAGTGACATGTTTACTTTGATTTTGCAGATGAAGGAACATATACAGCAACAGGATAAGACCAATGATAGGATCCTCAAAGAAATCGGAGATCTCAAGAAACAAAAGAAAGCGGCAGAGGATCATTCCCCACTGGTGCCCAGATCTTTGAATTTTGACACTCCGGTGATTACTTCTCAGCCATCAGTGGTTCCAGATGTTCAATATGTGGGTGGACCAAAAGGAGTGCACTACGGTTCAGCAATAGTGACTCAGGCATCAGGATCATATTTCCAGCCAGCAGGATCCTATCCTCAGCATATGGGATCCTTCATGAATTCAGGAGCCTACTCAGGAGCGCAGCAGATTCAAGGATTTTCCTCTGTTCCATGATCATCCCAGGTTCAAGGATCCTCCTTTGTTCCAGGATCATCCCAGGTTCAAGGATCCTCCTCTGTTCCAGGATCGTCCCAGTTTCAGGGACCCTTCCAAATGCCAGGATCCTTGAGGAGTTTGCAAACAGGAAGTTCAGATGTCCATCAAGGAGATTTTATTCCGATGCAGACCATTGCTTCCACTGGTTCCTCCATCATTCCAGAGTCCCAGCAATATGGATTCACATCCGGTGTTCCTAATTTGAACCCGATGGGAGGTAACACTTTTAATAATTCTCTTACCGCTAACCATGGATTCATGCAGGATACAGGTATCAACCATGCTATAGCCAGAGAGTTGCAAAAACTGAAGGATATTATCAAGTGTTCCAGGAGTGGTCAAACCTATCCCGGAGATTGCAGATGGAAGCCACAGGATATCTCGTTTTGCACCACCAATCTGTGATGCTGAGATACCCAAAAGGTTCCATATTCCAACTATGAAGCTGTATGATGGTTCGACAGATCCTGAGGAACACATAGCACAATACAGGGAGAGGATGGAGATCAATCCAATCCCAGAAAGGTTAAATGAAGCGTGCCTGTGCAAAGGATTTGGATCCACTCTTACTGGATCAGCCCTCAAATGGCTGCTAAGTCTTCCCCCTTACTCTATTACCTCACTTGCTAATCTAGTTAACTTATTCAATAATCAGTTTTCTTGTAGTAGAAAATTTGAGCGATTAACTAGTGATCTATATAGGGTAACCCAGGGTCATAATGAATCATTAAGGGATTACATTACCAAGTTTAGTAAAGAATCCTTAGACATCCCCAACTTGGATATAGCTACGGCTGTTGAGGCCTTCAAAATGGGATTGCTTAGGGATTCATTGTTCTATGATGATCTTGTTATGACACCGTGCAGGAACCTAGATGAGGTAAGAACCCGGGCACTCAGGTTCATCCGGCTAGAGGATGACAAAAGGATCCAGGAGACATTAGCAGGATCCTCAAAACAAGAGAAGCAAGGATCCTCGTTCAAGAACAACAAATTCAAATCCTATAACAGATCCGATAACCAGAATGTGCATGCAGTTGATTAAGAAGAGGATGATGAGGATTATCCTCCAATTTCTGAATATTTTTTTTCTGTGGATAACAATGAACTAATCCTTGCGATGCAGAATCTAGGAGATAAAGCCAGATGGCCAAGAAAAAATGACAGACCAGCTGCAACTAAAGATAAATCAAGGTGGTGTGCATACCATGAAGATTTTGGGCATCTCACAGAAGAATGCATTGCATTGAGAAAAGAAATTGGATACTTGTTGAGCAAGGGGCATCTAAAAGAATTGTTGGGTTGAAAAAAGTCAAGGACTCAGGATCCTGAAAGGATCCCTGAGAAAGCTCCGGCCCCTCCAGCAGATGCACAAGTGATAAACTTTATTTCTGGAGGATCAGATATTTGTGGCACATCCTTCTCAGCAGCTAAAAGGCATGCAAAGGAAGCTAAAATGGATAATGGAGAAAGACCTGTTCGAACATTAAGTGTCTCTGAAGGAAAAGTCATAACCTTTGATGAGGATGATCGTGTTGACATCCAGGATCCTCATCACGATGGTTTAGTTATTACTCTTTTTATTTCTAACCATTTTGTCCGCAGGATCCTTATTGACGGAGGAAGCTCAGTGAACATTATCCAGCTAGATGTTCTGAAGAAAATGGGTATCCCTGAATCAGATATCATACCAAGATCCTCCGTGCTCGTGTGACTTAGTGGCGAAACCAAGAACACCCTGGGGGACATTAAACTCCCAATTTATGTTGAAGGATTACATAATTATCAAAAATTTTGCGTTATTGACTGTTTATCTTGTTGTAATGTTATCCTTGGCAGGCCCTGGATACACGATATGAAGGCAGTCCCATCTACCTACCATCAATGTGTGAAGCTCCCTAGTCCTTGGGGAATAGTCAAGATTGATAGTGATCAGCAGGAGGCTAAGGATTGCTACACTTCATCAATGAAACCAGCCTCGAAATCAAGAGAGCAATAGCAATCAAAGTATCCTCCAAGGGATGTCTTGGAGGCAAGAGAGCAGGACGTGGTAGAAATCCTCATGGATCCTGATGATCCTGAATCCAAAATCTATATCGGATCAGGGATCCTTGGCAAAATGAAAGAAGATCTTGTATCCTTCCTCAAAAGAAGAATGACTACTTTTTCATGGAAGCATGAGGATATGACAGGTATATCTAAGGATATTATAACTCATAAACTTGGCATTGACAGGTCATTCAAACCGATCCATCAAAAAAGGAGGAAGTTTGCACCAGAAAGAAATGCCATTATCCAGGAAGAGGTAGAGAAATTGCTCCGGACAGGTATGATTAGAGAGGTCAAGTATCCAAGATGGTTGGCCAATGTGGTTGTTGTTCAAAAGAAAAATGGAAAGTGGAGGGTATGTGTCGATTTTACAGATTTAAATAAGGCATGTCCCAAGGATCCTTTCCCATTACCCCACATTGACTCCATGGTGGATGCAACGGCGGGTCATGAACTGTTGACTTTTATGGATGCTTCATCTGGATTTCAACAAATTCAGATGGAACCATCTGATCAAGAGGATACGGCTTTTATGACTCCAACCGGTATATATTGTTATATTGCTATGCCGTTTGGATTAAGGAATGCAGGTGCCACATATCAAAGGCTGGTGAATATGATGTTCAAGGATCAGATTGGACAAACAATGGAGGTTTACATAGACGATATGGTGGTAAAATCCATGAAAGGTGAGGATCACCTAAGGGACTTGGAGGAAGCATTTGATATGCTTGATAGATATAACATGAAACTTAATCCTTCAAAATGTCACTTTGGTGTTAAAGCAGCTAAGTTCTTAGGATACATGGTGATCAAGAGAGGCATTGAAGCTAGCCCGGAACAAATCAAAGCCTTAGTGAATATCAAATCTCCTGCCAATGCTAAGGATGTCCAAAGACTAACAGGCAGGATAGCAGCTTTGAACAGATTTATATCTAAATCCTCCGAAAAGTGCAAAGAATTCTATGATATCCTAAGGAAGAACAAGAAATTTGAGTGGACTGAGAAGCATGAGAGTGCTTTACGAGCTCTCAAAGATTACCTATCCTCAGCCCCAGCCTTGATGAAACCAGAGAAAGGAGATGTGTTATCCTTATATCTTGCAGTATCCTAAAAAGCAGTAACTGCAGTCCTTGTTAAGGATCATGAAGGTACACAACATCCTGTCTATTATGTAAGTAAGAGCTTACTTGATGCCGAATCCAGGTATTCACACCTTGAAAAGCTTATTCTTGCATTAATTATGGCATCCACTAAGTTGAGACATTATTTTGAAACTCATGTTATCGTTGTTAAAACTAATTTTCCAATTAAGAATGTCCTCAGGAAACCAGAGATGTCAGGAAGGATGGCTAAGTGGGCAGTGAAGCTTAGTGCCTACGATATAAGATATGAGCCCAGGACAGCCATCAAATCCCAAGCATTGGCCGACTTTGTGGCTGATTTCAGTAGTGATTTACAAAAAGAAGCTGAGTTAGAAGTCCAGCAGCTAGAAGAGACCAAGGATCCTTGGATACTCTATACTGATGGATCCTCAAACGTTAAAGGCACGGGGCTTGGTATACTACTAAAATCGCCACAGGGGGACATAATACCCCACTCCACAGCTTGTGAGTTCCAAACCACTAACAATGAGGCTGAATATGAAGCCTTGATTGCTGGTTTACAAATTGCTAAGCATATGGGGATCAGGTACCTTGAGGTACATGTAGATTCATTATTAATTACAAATCATTTTAATGGATCCTATACTGTTAAAGGTGAAAAGCTAACCAAATATTTACAGATAGTCAAAGAATTGGCACTCTCTTTTGTTTCCTTTAGTTTGACACAGGTACCAAGGGAAGAAAATACAGAAGCTGATGCATTGGCTAATTTAGGATCATCTTTGAAGATCCCGGAGGATATAAGCATTCCCATTATCCATATCTTGGCTCCTGCCATCGAGGATCATGTGGCCATGGAAATAGGGGAGGATTCTGCAATTATCCCTAGTGAGGATACTCAATCTTATCCAGGATCATGGATCTCACCAATCATGAGATACTTACAACACGGAGAGATTCCTATGGGAGAAAATCCTAGGGCTTTCAAAATTAAGGTATCTCAATTCACAATCTTAAATAATATGTTGTATAAGCGATCTCTTGCAGGATCATATTTAAGATGCATTGAGGATCCTGAAATCCAAGAAGTTTTAAAAGACTTCCATGAAGGAGATTGTGGAAACCACACTGGGGGCAGGGCATTGTTCTTAAGGATCCTGAGGACATGATACTACTGGCCAACTATGAAAAGGGATGTTGTGGAGTATGCTAAAAAGTGTGATCCTTGTCAGAGACACAGCAATATCCTTCATCAACCGGCTGAATTTCTACATCCTATATCCTCCTCTTGGCCATTTATGAGATGGGGGATGGATATAGTTGGTAAGCTCCCTAAGGCACCTGGTGGGAAAGTGTTCATGCTTGCTATGACTGATTACTTCTCCAAGTGGATAGAGGCTGAAGCTTTTGCCCAAGTCAGAGAAAAGGAAGTTATATCCTTCATTAAAAGAAATATTATAACTAGATTTGGTATTCCTTCTGAAATTATATGTGATAATGGTTCCCAATTTATTGGGGGCAGAACCACTAACTTTTGCGACAGCTGGGGGATTAAGATGATAACATCAACACCAGTCCACCCACAAGCTAATGGTCAAGCAGAATCATCCAACAAGATCATCATCAACAATTTGAAGAAGAAGCTTGGATCCAAGAAAGGGAAATGGGCAGAAGAATTACCTTATGTGCTTTGGGCTGATAGGACAACCCCTAAGAATGCTACTAGTCAAACACCATTCTCTTTGGTATTTGGGGCAGAATCAGTGATCCCAACAGAAATGGTAGTTCCAACTGCTAGAACAAGTACCCGTGATCCTGAGGAAAATGATGAGAACCTAGCTCAAGACCTGGATACTATTGAGGAAATCAGGGATCTGGCTAGGATAAGGATGGCTAGTTATCAACAAAGAATGGCTGGTGCTTACAACAAAAATGTTAGGATCAGGAAATTTCAGATTGGTGATATGGTATTAAGGAAAGCATTTCAGAATACCACCAATCCTGCTGATGGAAAATTGGCACCAAAATGGGAAGGCCCTTATTTGATTGAAGCTGAAGCAGGAAAGGGGGCATATAGACTGCTGGCCATGGAAGGTGATTTGTTACCAAGAGCTTGGAATGCTGTCCATTTGAAGAAATATTTCATGTGAGCAGGATCCTCCTGGCACGTATGATCCTTACATTAGGGGTATCCTTGAAGGATCCTTAAAGCATCAATGATCCTTACTCTGGTAATGTCCTAATCTCGAACTATTTCATTTCCTTATTTTCTCATATAAGGGTAAGGATCATGTGTCCTTTATCCATCTCTCACATGATTCTGAGTTTTGAAAGTTCAGGTATTCTTAGCATAATGTTGATTATCTACAGAAGCAATCCAGATCCTTGGGTTTAACCCCAGTTATTTGGGCTTGACCCCAGTTCCGCCTGTAGCGCACGATGATCCTGGTATAGTTCAAGGCATTGGGACCAGTACTCGCTTTAGGGGCTGATAATTCCATTGTACTGGCTATACCTAGGATCCTACGTATAATGGTAGACGTACTATACATCCGTTCCTAAGGTTTCTAACGTTTTCACGTTAGCTAAGGTTTTGGCATTTCCATGTCACTAAGTTTGGATAGTCGCCAGTTAGGGCCATACTCCAGTTTACATACGATCCTTGGGCTTGTCCCCAGTTATCCTTGGGCTTGTCCCCAGTTATCCTTGGGCTTGTCCCCAGTTATCCTTGGGCTTGTCCCCAGTTATCCTTGGGCTTGTCCCCGGTTGCTAACTCTTATCTTATATTGGCTTAGTCCCAAGTTGTGCTCTATTTCAGGTCCTTGAAGCTAAACAACTAAGGATCCTTGATCCTTATTTATCTCTAAGGTTTATCTCGTAATTATCCTGATTATAGTACTAAGGGTTAGGATCCTAACTTGGATCCTCAGGTATGATCCTTAATTGTTTTTAATTCTATTCATTTTCTCTTTGAGTAACCCTTGAAATTTGACAACTAATCTTGTAATCCTTAAAATGTATACTACTTTTTGGGATTTTTCAACTATAGGATATTTGATCAAGGATCATATCCTAAATGTTTTCAATCTGACTTATTTACAACTGCTGATTTAATAAGTGTATACCAAAACAATTGAGAATCAAAGGAACTAAAAGGATAACAACACAAGATAAGCGACAAAAGATTAGGATTTTATTTATTAACAAAAAGACTAACCCTAAAAGGTTGTCAAAATTACCTACCCCAAGCATCTACCAGCAATACGTGGCCCGTCCGCTGGGGTAGGTAAAGGGTGTCCATGATAATAGGTTTGAAGTTGTGCAGGAACATAAAGGCGGCAGGATCACAACGGTTTCATCCCCCAAACAGAGGATCCCTCCACCATTTGCAATCCTGCCTATTGTCTGAAGGATCCTTGATCCTTAAACGTAAAGCTATTGTTCAAGAGTACAGACCATCATTGTTTAACAAACCAACCATAAAAAAAAAAAACACTACCAAATTTAAAAAATTGGGCTCCGGCTATGTCTAGAAGTTTCCTTCATCGCCCAATCCTGCAGCCTAGACCTTCGCTGCATCACCACCTCCGGCTCCACTTGCTTCACCACCTTCACCCTTGCCTCCAGCCTCAATGGTCAGGATCTCTTCAGACTCTTTTTCATCCTCCAGTTCAGCCAGCCTTGCCTTCCAGCCCTCCACATCCCAGGTGCTTTTGTCAAAAGCAGGATCCTGAGCTTCCAGGGCCATTTGCAGCTTGGTCTTGTACATTGCTATGGCGGCGGAGACCTTGGCATCTTCGGTGATCTCGTGCCTCTCATAGTCAAAGTTGATCAACACCTTGGCCGTTTCGTTTCTGGCGTTCTGGAGATCCTTCTGAAGATCAGCTATCTTGAGGTCCTTCAGCACTGCAACCTGTTGAAGATCAACAATCTTGCTATCTTGATCCTCAACATGGCCAACATAGGTCTCCATTTCAGCAAATTTCTGCAAAGAGGACAAAGGATAAGGTTAGAACCAAATGATCCTCATATCAGCAGGATATAGGAGCAGGGATGGTGATCCTTACCTCATTGAAGTAATCGAGGAATTGTTGGCGGATCAAGGGGAGACCTTGCAGATCCTCAGCTTCGGAGGTCTTTCTCTTCTTGCCTCCCTTTCCTTTGAGGGGTGCCTTGGGGATCGAAGTTGACGGGCTGGTAGGAGCTTTTCTCTTGGAGGATCTAACGGTGGTGAGATCGGTGACGCTGAACTTTGAAGCAGACTTGGTGGATTTTCCAGCACCTACACAACCAAAACAAGATAAGTATCTTAATTTCACTTGTATTTTATTATTTGAATTATTAAGCAAGGATACTTACTTGACATCATGACAGAACCAGAGGATACTTCCTGAGAATCTTGGGTGGTAGTCTTGGAAGTTCTTGTTTCAAGGTCAAGTCTCTTGAAGGCAGAGAGTCTCTCTTTAGTAGCAGGAGTCAACCTGAGATGTGAAACGGAGATAGCTGCACAACAAGAAAACAAAACAATATCAGTGATCCTCATATTATAAAGTTCTCTGGTGATCCTTCTCAGGATCCTCCATCCTACCATGGGTAGCCCACTCCTTGGGTAGATCCTTCCCATCAGGGATAGAATCTCTCCTGACAAAAAAGAAGCGCCGCTTCCAGTTGGTATCGTTTTTGGTAGCCTTGAATATCAGATGCTCCTCCCCAGGTTTTCGTTTGAACAGATAACGATGGGAACCAAAGGTGGTAAGATCATACAGTTCTCCCAACTCATCCATGCCTAAATCTATCCCCTCCTGCTCGATGATCCTTTCAAGGGTATATAAAACCCTCCAGATCATCGGCATGGCTTGGATGAAAGATATGCCGGTCAGGGAAAAGAAGGATTGGGTGAAAGCTGGAAAGGGATATGTGTAACCTATGGTGAACGGGGTGACAGGAAACG
The DNA here is from genome assembly GCF_002127325.2 of Helianthus annuus. Lineage (NCBI taxonomy): Eukaryota > Viridiplantae > Streptophyta > Magnoliopsida > Asterales > Asteraceae > Helianthus > Helianthus annuus. The sequence goes on from NC_035442.2 coordinate 149,586,774, forward strand.
CAACCCAGTTATTAGAAATGTGATCGCTGAGGGCGTTGGGATCAAAGGATTTGAACACCGTGTTCGCCGGGAAGCAGTAGCGGATCCTATCGATTTGTGGATCGGAGAAGCAACATCGTTCTTTTATGGAATATTCAATGATTCCTTGGCTTTTTAGCGGGCTGTTCTTCGTGTGATCCTTGGAAGGTGAGTTTCGGAGCAACTTTTTGGTAGAATAATTGAAAGCGGAGGAAAACAGAGCAGAGAAAGGAAGAAGATGAATACCTGTTTATCTTCGGAATGCAGTTATAAAGGGAGTAACTCTGGAATTTAAATGCATACGATCATATCCATATCTCCTATTTATAATGATGATTCTGCAGGGGTGTCACTTCTGTGACGTCATAATGCAACGGATAGTTCGATATCAACGGCTATATATCCGTTGAGTTTGTTGCAGATAAGATCAAGAAAACATAACTCGTTAATTTTACATTTTACTCCGTATATTTTGGGGGCAATTGTTAGGGGAGGATTTTCTAACAATTAGTGATCCTTATTTGTTATCCTAATAAGTGATCCTTACTTCTGTGATAGATAGTGATCCTCAGAAGAGTTTCAGGATCAGGATCATGGATCACCCTAAGGATCCTCATGCTAACGATTGGCTGTTTGTGTTTCGTATTGTTTTGCAGGAGTATTGAGCTTGACTTGGTCTTGGCAACGTTACTATGGAATATTCCACGGGTATTTCGCACACATTTGAATAGAAATGGACGTTGTGGAGAACGTGGGAGCATGGCACAAAAGTCGGACAGATAGTTAGCTTAGTTAGCTTTCATTTTTAAAGGGGTGACGAGCTAAATTTAGAGCACTTAGCCATTTTCGGTTACACACACACTCTCGTGCAATTGCAGTCTCAAAGCTCTCAACAAACACTTAACAATTCCCACACTTTTACACGATTAACCATAGTGATCCTTGTACTTAGCTCGTCACTATCCGAAGTTGTAAACTTTTATTGATTTATTTGAGCTTGGTGATCGGTAGTTTCCATCACCCGAGGTTTTTTATGTCGGATATCATTCATTGATCAAGGGCTTTTTCCTCGTATAAATCCTTGTGTTATTTGTGAAAATTTACATCGAAGTGATCCTTATTATTGTTCTTCATTTCAAGCATCATTCCCCATAACTAGGAGTTTGGTTGCATTATCCTTGTGTAATTTTTGACCAAAACAGAGATAGGATCGTTTTGCATTTAAATTTCAGAGATACTCCCTTTATAATCCCATCTGAAGATAAACAGGTATTCTCTCTTCATCTTCTTCCTTCTCTTGCTCTGTTTTCTTTCTCTTTCCATCATTCTGTCAAAAATGTTGCTCCGGAACTCCCCTGCTAAGGATCACCCGAAGAACAGCCCACTGAAGAGCCAGGGGATCATTGAAGATTCCATAAAAGAACGTTGTTGTTTCACCGATCCGCAGATTGATAGGATCCGCTACTGTTTCCCGGCGAATACTGTGTTTAAATCCTTTGATCCCAATGCCCTGAGTGACCATATCTCCGATAATTGGGTTGCTTTTCCTGTGACCCCGTTTACCATAGGTTATACATATCCTTTTCCAGCCTTCAACCAATCTTTCTTCTCCTTAACTGGCATCTCTTACATCCAAGCCATGCCGATGATCTGGAGGGTTTTGCATACCCTTGAAAGGATCATCGAGCAGGAGGGGATAGACCTGGGAATGTCAGAGCTGGGAGAGTTGTATGATCTCACTACCTTTCGCTCTCATCGTTATCTGTTCAAACGTAAACCTGGTGAGGAACACCCGATCTTCAAAGCTACCAAAAATGACACTAACTGGAAGCGGCGTTTCTTTTTCGTCAAAAGAGATTCTATCCCTGACGGGAAGGATCTACCCGGGAAATGGGCTACCGATGGTAGGATGGAGGATCCTGAGAAGGATCACCAGAGAACTTTCTTTTCATATAAGGATCACTGACCCCTTCTGTTTTTTTGTTGTGCAGCTATCACCGTCTCACATCTCAGACTGACTCCTGCTGCCAAAGAGAGACTCGTCGCCTTCAAGAGACTTGATCCTGAAACAAGATCTTTTAAGACAACCACCCAGGATTCACAGGAGGTATCCTCAGGCTCTGTCACGATGTCAAGTAAGTATCTTTGTTTAAAAATTCAAATAAATAGTGAAGTATAAGTAAGGTAAAGATACTTATCTTGTTTTGGTTGTGTAGGTGCTGGAAAATCCACCAAATCTGCTTCAAAGTTCAGCGTCACCGATCTTACCACCGTCAGATCCTCCAAGAGAAAGACTCCTGCCAGCCCGACTGCTTCAATCCCCAAGGCACCCCTCAAAGGAAAGGGAGGCAAGAAGAGAAAAGCCTCCGAAGCTGAGGACCTGCAAGGTCTGCCCTTGATCCGCCAACAATTCCTTGACTACTTCAGTGAGGTGAGGATCACTGTCCCTGCTTGTATATCCTGCTTGTTTGAGGATCACCTGATCCTAAATTATCCTTTGTCTTCTTTGTAGAAATTTGCTGAGATTGAGGATTACGTTGGCCACGTGGAGGATCAGGATAGGAAAATTGCTGATCTTCAACAGGTTGCTCTACTAAAGGATCTCAAGATTGCCGACCTTTAGAAGGATCTCCTGAATGCCATGAACGAGACGGCTAAGGTGCTGATCAACTTTGACTACGAGAGGCATGAGATCACCGAGGATGCCAAAGTCTCTGCCGCCATAGCGATGTACAAGACCAAATTGCAGATGGCCTTGGAAGCTCAGGATCCTGACTTTGACAGGAGCACCTGGGATGTGGAGGGCTGGAAGGCAAGGCTGGCTGAACTGGATGATGAAGAGGAGGCTGAAGAGATCCTGACAATTGAGGCTGGAGGCAGTGGCAAGGATCAAGGTGGTGAAGCAAGTGGAGCCGGAGGTGGTGATGCAGCGAAGGTTTAGGCTGCGTGATTGGGCGATGATGGAAATTTCTAGACATAGCCGGAGCCCAATTTTTTTAGTTTGATGGTTGTTTTGTTGAACAATTTGATGGTTTGTACTGAACAATAGTTTTTAGGATTAAGGATCTAGGATCCTTCAGACAATAGGCAGGATTGCAAATGGTGGAGGGATCCTCTGTTTGGGGGATGAAGCCATTGTGATCCTGCCGCCTTTATATTCCTGCACTACTTAGAACTTATTATCATGGACACCCTTTACCTACCCCAGCGGACGGGCCACGTATTGCTGGTAGATGCTCGCGGTAGGTAATTTTGACAACCTTTTAAGGGTTAATCCTTTGTTAATAAATAAAACCTTAATCTTTTGTGGCTTATCTTGTGTTGTTATCCTTTTTGTCTCTTTAATTCTCAATTGTTTTGATGTACACTTGTTTAAATAGGTAATTTTGAATAAGTCAGAATGAAAATATTTAGGATATGGTCCAAGATCAAATATCCTATATTTGAAGAATCCCAAAAAGTAATATATTTTAAGGATTACAAGTTTAGTTGTCAAATTACAAGGGTTACTTCAAATAATCAACGAATAGAATTGAAATAGTTAAGGATCATACTTGAGGATCCAAGTTAGGATCCTAACCATAATCAGGATAACTATAAGATAAACCTTAGAGAGAAGTAAGGATCAAGGATCCCTAGTTGTTTAACTTCAAGGACCTGAAATAGAGCATAACTTGGGACTAAGCCAATATAAGATAAGAGTTAGCAACTGGGGACAAGCCCAAGGATAACTGGGGACAAGCCCAAGGATAACTGGGGACAAGCCCAAGGATCGTATGTGAACTGGAATATGGCCCTAACTGGCGACTATCCAAACTTAGTGACATGAAAATGTCAAAACCTTAGCTAACGTGAAAACGTTAGAAACCTTAGGAACGGATGTATGGTACGTCCACCATTATACGTAGGATCCTAGGTATAGCCAGTACAATGGAATTATCAGCCCCTAAAGCGAGTACTGGTCCCACTGCCTTAAACTATACCAGGATCATCATGCGCTACAGGCGGAACTGGGGTCAAGCCCAAATAACTGGGGTTAAACCCAAGGAACGGATTGATTCTGTGGATAATCAACATTTTGCTAAGGATACCTGAACTTTCAAAACTCAAGATCATGTGAGAGATGGATAAAGGACACATGATCCTTATCCTTATACGAGAAAATAAGGAAATGAAATAGTTCAAGATTAGGACATTACCAGAGTAAGGATCATTGATGCTTTAAGGATCCTTCAAGGATACCCCTAATGTAAGGATCATCTATGCCATGAGGATCCTGCTCACATGAAATATTTATATAAGTGGACAGCATTCCAAGCTCTTGGTAGCAAATCACCTTCCATGGTTAGCAATCTATATGCCCCCTTTCCTGCTTCCGCTTCAATCAAATAAGGGCCTTCCCATTTTGGTGCCAATTTTCCATCGGCAGGATTGGTGGTATTCTGAAATGCTTTCCTTAATACCATATCTCCAACTTGAAACTTCCTGATCCTGACATTTTTGTTGTAAGCACCAGCCATTCTTTGTTGATAACTGGCCATCCTTATCCTAGCCAGATCCCTGATTTCTTCAATAGTATCCAGGTCTTGAGCCAAGTTCTCATCATTTTCCTCAGGATCACGGGTACTTGTTCTAGCAGTTGGAACCACCATTTCTGTTGGGATCACTGATTCTGCCCCAAATACCAAAGAGAATGGAGTTTGTCCTGTAGCATTCTTGGGGGTTGTCCTATCAGCCCAAAGCACATAAGGTAGTTCTTCTGCCCATTTCCCTTTCTTGGATCCAAGCTTCTTCTTCAAATTGTTGATGATGATCTTGTTGGATGATTCTGCTTGACCATTAGCTTGTGGGTGGACTGGTGTTGATGTTATCATCTTAATCCCCCAGCTGTCACAAAAGTTAGTAGTTCTGCCCCCAATAAATTGGGAACCATTATCACATATAATTTCAGAAGGAATACCAAATCTAGTTATAATATTTCTTTTAATGAAGGATATAACTTCCTTTTCTCTGACTTGGGCAAAAGCTTCAGCCTCTATCCACTTGGAGAAGTAATCAGTCATAGCTAGCATGAACACTTTTCCACCAGGTGCCTTAGGGAGCTTACCAACTATATCCATCCCCCATCTCATAAATGGCCAAGAGGAGGATATAGGATGTAAGAATTCAGCCGGCTGATGAAGGATATTGCTGTGTCTCTGACAGGAATCACACTTTTTAGCATATTCCACAGCATCTCTTTTCATAGTTGGTCAGTAGTATCCTGTCCTCAGGATCCTTGAGAACAATGTCCTGCCCCCAGTGTGGTTTCCACAATCTCCTTCATGGAAGTCTTTTAAAACTTCTTGAATTCCAGGATCCTCAGTGCATCTTAAATATGGTCCTGCAAGAGATCGCTTATACAACATATTATTTAAGATTGTGAATTGAGATACCTTAATTTTGAAAGCCTTAGGGTTTTCTCCTGTAGGAATCTCTCTGTGTTGTAAGTATCTCATGATTGGTGAGATCCATGATCCTGATCCTGAATGAGATTGAGTATCCTCACTAGGGATAATCGCAGAATCCTCCCCTATTTCCATGGCCACATGATCCTCGATGGCAGGAGCCAAGACATGGATAATGGGGATACTTATATCCTCCGGGATCTTCAAAGATGATCCTAAGTTAGCCAATGCATCAGCTTCTGTATTTTCTTCCCTTGGTACCTGTGTCAAACTAAAGGAAACAAAAGTGAGTGCCAATTCTTTGACTATCTCTAAATATTTGGTTAGCTTTTCACCTTTAACAACATAGGATCCATTAAAGTGATTTGTAATTAACAATGAATCTACATGTACCTCAAGATACCTGATCCCCATATGCTTAGCAATTTGCAAACCAGCAATCAAGGCTTCATACTCAGCCTCATTGTTAGTGGTTTGGAACTCACAAGCTATAGAGTGGGGTATTATGTCCCCCTGTGGCGATTTTAGTAATATTCCAAGCCCTGTGCCTTTGACGTTTGAGGATCCATCAGTATAGAGTATCCAAGGATCCTTGGTCTCCTCTAGCTGCTGGACTTCTAACTCAGCTTCCTTTTGTAAATCACTACTGAAATCAGCCACAAAGTCAGCCAATGCTTGGGATTTGATGGCTGTCCTAGGCTCATATCTTATATCATAGGCACTAAGCTTCACTGCCCACTTAGCCATCCTTCCTGACATCTCTGGTTTCCTGAGGACATTCTTAATTGGAAAATTAGTTTTAACAACAATAACATGAGTTTCAAAATAATGTCTCAATTTAGTAGATGCCATGATTAATGCAAGAATAAGCTTTTCAAGGTGTGAATACCTGTATTCGGCATCAAGTAAACTCTTACTTACATAATAGACAGGATGTTGTGTACCTTCATGATCCTTAACAAGGACTGCACTTACTGCTTTTGAGGATACTGCAAGATATAAGGATAATACATCGCCTTTTTCTGGTTTCATCAAGGCCGGGGCTGAGGATAGGTAATCTTTGAGAGCTCTTAAGGCATTTTCATGCTTCTCAATCCACTCAAATTTCTTGTTCTCCTTAGGATATCATAGAATTCATTGCACTTCTCTGAGGATTTGGATATAAATCTGTTCAAAGCTGCTATCCTGCCTGTTAGCCTCTGGACATCCTTAGCATTGGCAGGAGATTTGATATTCACTAAGGCTTTGATTTGTTCCGGGCTAGCTTCAATGCCTCTCTTGGTCATCATGTATCCTAAGAATTTACCTGCTTTAACACCAAAGTGACATTTTGAAGGATTAAGTTTCATGTTATATTTGTCAAGGATATCGAATGCTTCCTCCAAGTCCCTTAGGTGATCCTCAGCTTTTATGGATTTTACCACCATATCATCTATGTAAACCTCCATAGTTTGTCCAATCTGATCCTTGAACATCATATTCACTAGCCTTTGATATGTTGCACCTGCATTCCTTAATCCAAACGGCATAGCAATATAACAATATATACCGGTTGGAGTCATAAAGGCCGTATCCTCTTGATCAGATGGTTCCATCTGAATTTGTTGAAATCCAGATGAAGCATCCATAAAAGTCAACAGTTCATGACCCGCCGTTGCATCCACCATGGAGTCAATGTGGGGTAATGGGAAAGGATCCTTGGGACATGCCTTATTTAAATCTGTGAAATCGACACATACCCTCCACTTTCCATTTTTCTTTTGAACAACAACCACATTGGCCAACCATCTTGGATACTTGACCTCTCTAATCATACCTGCCCGGAGCAATTTCTCTACCTCTTCCTGGATAATGGCATTTCTTTCCGGTGCAAACTTCCTCCCTTTTTGATGGATTGGTTTGAATGACCTGTCAATGCCAAGTTTATGAGTGATAATATCCTTAGATATACCTGTCATATCCTCATGTTTCCATGCAAAGGTAGTTTTCCTCTTTTGAGGAAGGATACGAGGTCTTCTTTCATTTGCCAAGGATCTCTGATCCGATATAGATTTTGGATTCAGGATCCATGAGGATCTCTACCACATCCTGCTCTCTTGCCTCCAAGACATCCCTTGGAGGATACTTTGATTGCTATTGCTCCCTTGACTTCGAGGCTGGTTTCATCGATGAAGTGTAGCAGTTCTTAGCCTCCTGCTGATCACTATCAATCTTGACTATTCCCCAAGGACTAGGGAGCTTCACACATTGATGGTAGGTAGATGGGACTGCCTTCATATCGTGTATCCAGGGCCTGCCAAGGATAACATTACAACAAGATAAACAGTCAATAACACAAAATTTTTGATAAGAATGTAGGCCTTCGATGTATATTGGGAGTTTAATGTCCCCTAGGGTATTCTTAGTTTCGCCACTGAATCCCACGAGCACGGAGGATCTTGGTATGATATCTGATTCAGGGATACCCATCTTCTTTAGAACATCAAGCTGGATAATGTTCACTGAGCTTCCTCCGTCTATAAGGATCCTGCGGACAAAATGGTTAGAAATGAAAAGAGTAATAACTAAACCATCGTGATGAGGATCCTGGATATCAACACGATCATCCTCATCAAAGGTTATGACTTTTCCTTCGGAGACACTTGATGTTCGAATGGGTCTTTCTCCATTATCCATTTTGGTTTCCTTTGCATGCCTTTTAGCTGCTGAGAAGGATGTGCCACAAATGTCTGATCCTCCAGAAATAAAGTTTATCACTTGTGCATCTGCTGGAGGGGCCGGAGCTTTCTCAGGGATCCTTTCAGGATCCTGAGTCCTTGACTTTTTTCTACCCAACAATTCTTTTAGATGACCCTTGCTCAACAAGTATCCAATTTCCTTTCTTAGTGCAATGCATTCTTCTGTGAGATGCCCAAAATCTTCATGGTATGCACACCACTTTGATTTATCTTTGGTTGCAGCTGGTCTGTCATTTTTCCTGGGCCATCTAGCTTTGTCACCTAGATTCTGCATCGCAAGGATTAGTTCATTGTTATCAACAGAAAAACAATATTCAGAAATTGGAGGATAATCCTCATCATCCTCTTCCTGATCAACAGCATGCACGTTCTGGTTATCAGATCTGTTATAGGATTTGAACTTGTTGTTCTTGAACGAGGATCCTTGCTTCTCTTGTTTTGAGGATCCTGCTAATCTCTCCTGGATCCTCTTATCATCCTCTAGTCGGATGAACATGAGTGCCCGGGTTCTTACCTCATCTAGGTTCATGCATGGTGTCATAACAAGATCATCATAGAACAATGAATCCCTAAGCAATCCCATTTTGAAGGCCTCAACAGCCGTGGCTATATCCAGGTTGGGAATGTCTAAGGATTCTTTACTAAATTTGGTAATGTAATCCCTTAATGATTCATTATGACCCTGGGTTATCCTATATAGATCACTAGTTAATCGTTCAAATTTTCTACTACAAGAAAACTGATTATTAAATAGGTTAACTAGATTAGCAAATGAGGTAATTGAGTAGGGGGAAAACTTAGCAGCCATTTGAGAGCTGATCCAGTAAGAGTGGATCCGAATCCCTTGCACAGGCATGCTTCCTTTAACCTTTCTGGGATTGGATTGATCTCCATCCTTTCCCTGTATTGTGCTATGTGCTCTTCAGGATCCGTCGAACCATCATACAGCTTCATGGTTGGCACATGGAACCTTTTGGGTATCTCAGCATCACAAATTGGTGGTGCAAAACGAGATATCTTATGGCTTCCATCTGCAATCTCGGAGATAGGTTTGACCACTCCTGGAACACTTGATATCATATCCTTCAACTTTTGCAACTCTCTGGCCATGGCATGGTTGATACCTGTATCCTGCATGAATCCATGGTTAGTGGTAAGAGAATTATTAAGAGTGTTACCTCCCACCGGGTTCAAATTAGGAACACCGGATGTGAACCCATATTGTTGAGACTCTGGAATGATCGAAGGACCAGTAGAAGCAATGGTCTGCATCGGAATAAAATCTCCCTGATGGACATCCGAACTTCCTGTTTGCAAACTTCTTAAGGATCCTGGCATCTGGAAGGATCCTTGAAATTGGGATGACCCTGGAACGAAGGAGGATCCTTGAACCTGGGATGATCCTGGAACGAAGGAGGATCCTTGAACCTGGGATGATCCTGGAACAAAGGAGGATCCTTGAACCTGGGATGATCCTGGAACAAAGGAGGATCCTTGAACCTGGGATGATCCTGGAACGAAGGAGGATCCTTGAACCTGGGACGATCCTGGAAACGGCCAGAACCCCTGAATCTGCTGCGCTCCTGAGTATCCTCCCGAACTCGTGAAGGATCCCATATGCTGAGGATAGGATCCTGCTGGCTGGAAATATGAGCCTGATGCCTGGGTCACTATTGTTGATCCGTAGTGCACTCCTTTTGGTCCGCCCACATATTGAACATCTGGAACCACTGATGGCTGAGAAGTAATCACCGGAGTATCAAAATTCAAGTATCTGGGCACCAATGGGGAATGATCCTCTGCCGTTTTCTTTTGTTTCTTGAGATCTCCGATTTCTTTGAGAATCCTTTCATTGGTCTTATCCTGTTGCTGTATATGATCCTTCATCAGCAAAATCAAAGTAAACATGTCACTAGTAGTAGGAGTGTAAGAAGCAGAAGAAGTTGGAGGTTTGGAGAAAATGGGAGTTGGTTTCTTCTCAGCATTTTTCTGAGATCCAGCAGGTGGTGGAGGCAAAGGTGGAATGCCCTGAGATGAATTGACCGCAGACATTGCAGTAGAGGTATTCTTCAATGATGAAGCCATGTACTTGAATGCAATGAACCGGAATGATCACCAACAGAAAAACTTCTTAGGAATGAAGCACCAAGGGCCCCACGGTAGGCGCCAAACTGTTTTGGTCAAAATCTGATGAGGATAATGCAACCAAACTCTTAGTTATGGGGTATGATGCTTGAAATGAGGAACAATGATAAGGATCACTTCAATGTAAATTGCACAAACGACACAAGGATTTATACGAGGAAAAAGCCCTTGATCAATGAATGATCTCCGGCATAAAAAACCTCGGGTGATGGAAACTACCGATCACCAAGCTTAAATTAATCAATAAATGTTTACAACTTCGAATAGTAACGAGCTAGGTACAAGGATCACTAAGGTGTAATGTGCAAAAATGTGTGTAAACTGTTAAGTGTTTGCCGAATGCTTCAAGAGTTTAGTTGTACGAGAGTGTGTGTAGCTTAAAATGGCTAAGTGTTCTAATTACTAGCTCGTCACCCCTTTAAAAATAGAAGTTAACTACGCTAACAAACTATCCGATTTTTGTGCCATGCTCCCACGTTCTCCACAACGTCCATTTCTGGTCAAATACGTCCGAAATACCCGTGGAATATTCCATAGTAACGTTGCCAAGACCAGGTCAAGCTTGTTACTCCTGCAAAACAATACGAAATTCAAACAAACAATCGTTAGTATGAGGATCCTTAAGGTGATCCATGATCCTGATCCTGAAGCTCTTCTGAGGATTACTATCTGTCACAGAAGCAAGGATCATTAGTAGGATAACAAGTAAGGATCACGGGTTATTAGAAAATCCTCCCCTAACAGATATTGCGGAAGCTTCGGAGCAGGATGTGAAAAAAGTTATCCTGGATCAAGATAATCCAGATATCTCGGTGCTCGTAGGGGCCAATATCCCGCAGGATATTGAGCATCAATTGACTAACTTTTTGAAATGCAGGATGTCAACATTCGCATGGAAACACGAGGATATGACAGGTATTTCCAAGGATGTTATAACACACAAGCTTGGTATTGACAGGTCATTTAAGCCTGTCCAGCAGAAAAGAAGGAAATTTGCTCCGGAACGAAATGCAATTATTCAAGAGGAAGTAGAGAGATTGTTGAAGTAAAAATGATCAGAGAAGTCAAATTTCCAAGGTGGCTAGCAAATGTAGTAGTGGTACAGAAGAAAAACGGGAAATGGAGAGTTTGCGTGGATTATACAGACTTGAACAAGGCTTGTCCAAAGGACCCATTTCCTCTCCCTCATATTGACTCAATGGTAGATGCCACTGCCGGCCATGAAATGTTAACCTTCATGGATGCATCCTCAGGATTTCAGCAGATCCAGATGGAACCTTCGGACCAGGAGGATACTGCCTTCATGACACCAACAGGTATTTATTGTTATACTGCTATGCCTTTCGGTTTGAAAAATGCAGGTGCAACATACCAAAGATTGGTGAACATGATGTTCAAAGATAAGCTGGGGAACACAATGGAGGTATACATCGATGATATGGTGGTGAAATCTAAAAAAGCTGAGGATCACCTCCAGGATATTAAGGGAGCATTTGATATCCTGGATCAGTATAACATGAAGCTGAATCCTGCTAAGTGCCATTTCGGAGTGGGGGCAAGAAAGTTTCTAGGATATATGGTAACCAAAAGAGGAATAGAGGCAAGCCCGGAGCAGATAAAAGCAATCTTGGATATCAAATCACCTTCAAATATGAAGGATGTTCAACGGTTAACAGGACGAGTAGCGGCGTTAAATAGATTTATCTCAAGATCCTCAGAAAAATGCAAGGCGTTTTATGATATCCTGAAGAAAAATAAGAAGTTTGAATGGGGGGAGAAGCATGAAGCAGCCTTGCAGGATTTGAAGCAATATCTATCAACCGCACCTCTACTGATGAAGCTGGAGGATGGTGAACCATTATCCCTATATCTTGCAGTGTCGGGGAATGCAGTAAGTGTTGTCCTTGTAAAGGATCATGAAGGTCAGCAATATCCTGTTTATTATGTTAGCAAAGTTTATTAGATGCTGAAACTAGGTATTCTCATCTAGAAAAGCTAATATTAGCTCTAGTTATGGCATCAACAAAACTTAGACATTACTTTGAGACACATAGGATTCATGTTAAAACTAATTATCCTGTTAAAAATGTGCTTAGGAAACCAGACATGTCCGATAGAATGGCTAAGTGGTCGGTGAAATTAAGTGCTTATGACTTAGTGTACGAACCTAGAAATGCCATAAAGTCTCAGGCTTTAGCTGACTTTGTGGCTGATTTCAGTACTGACATTCAAAATGAAGTAGATTTAGAGGTACAACAACTAGGAGAAAACTCAGAATCCTGGATATTACATACTGATGGTGCATCTAATGTAAGAGGTGTAGGTCTAGGTATACTACTAAAATCACCACAGGGGGACATATTACCCCAGGCTATTAGATGCGAATTTCCTGCCACGAATAATGAAGCAGAATATGAGGTTTTGATTGCAGGATTAGAATTGGCTAAGAACATGAATATTAAAAGTTTGCAAGTATATGTTGACTCCTTGTTAAACACTAATCATTTTAATGGATACTATACAGTTAAAGGTGAGAAGTTAATCGAGTACCTCGATATTCTCAAAAAATTAGCAGGATATTTTGATATTTTTACACTTGAACAGGTACCAAGAGAGGATAATGCTGAAGCTGATGCCTTGGCAAACTTAGGATCGTCAGTCAGGATACCGGAGGGAACCCAAATACCGATACTTCATATCCTGTATCCTGCTATGGATCCCTTCAAAGTTCAGGATAAAGAGGTAATAAGCATTCAGGATTCTGGTCATGATCCTGAAAAGGATACTGGATCCTGGATGACTCCAATCATAAGATATCTCAAGGAAGGACGCATTCCTGAAGACGAAAATCCTAAGGCAATTAGGATGAAGGTATCACGATTCACCATTATAAACAATATTTTGTATAAGAAATCTCTTGCAGGTCCATACCTAAGATGCTTGAAGGATCCTGAGGCTATGGAAGTGCTTCAAGATATACATGAAGAGGATTGTGGTAACCATACTGGGGGCAGGTCATTGTTTTCGAAAGTATTGAGGACATGATACTATTGGCCGACAATGAAGAAAGATGTTGCGGAATATGCTCGAAGATGTGATGCATGTCAGAGGCATAGCAACATTCTGCACCAACCAGCTGAACCATTGTATCCTATAGTTTCCCCTTGGCTATTCATGAAGTGGGGAATGGACATAGTAGGTGTTTTGGTCAAAAATCACACAAGGATAATGCAACCAAACTCTTTGTAAATGGGGAATGATGCTTGGTATGATGAACAAAGATAAGGATCACTATAATGAAAATTGCACAAGTGACACAAGGATTTATTAGGAGGAAAAAGCCCTTGATCAATGAATGATCTCCGGCATAAAAAACCTCGGGTGATGGAAACTACTGATCACCAAACTTCAATATAACAAACAATGTTTACAACTTCGGATGGTAACGAGCTAGGTACAAGGATCACTATAGTATCGTTTGCTAAAGCGTGTGAGAAATGTGTTGTGTCTTCCAAATGCTGAAGAGTGCAATTTATACAAGTGTGTGTGGTTGTATTTTAGGCAAATCACCTAACTACTAGCTCGTTACCCCTTTAGAAATAGAAGTAAATTTAGCCTAATTAATTACCCTTGAATTGTGCTGAGTTTCCATATTCTCCATAACGTCCATCTTTGATTATGCATGTGCGAAATTAGCGTGACAGATTCCTTGTTTACGTTGCTAAGACCTGGTCCAACTCGTAATATCTGCAAAACAACATTAAATCCAAAGAGAACAATCGTTAGTATGAGGATCCTTAGGATGATCCATGATCCTGATCCTAGAGCTCTTCTGAGGATCACTATCTGCCAAAGAAACAAGGATCACTTGTTAGGATACCAAGTAAGGATCATAGGTCATAAAAATCCAGCCCTAACAATTGCCCCCAAAATATAAGGAGTATTTATGTAATATTAATGAGTTATATTTTGCCGGATCTTATCCATAACTAACTCAACGGGTATATAGCCGTTAAGAACGAACTATCCGTTGCGATCTGACGTCACGGAGATGACAGCCCTGCACAAATCATCATTATAAATAGAAATAGGGATAGGATCGTTTGCATTTAAATTCAAGAACTCTTCCCTTTATAACCGCGATCTGAGGATTGAACAGGTATTCCCCTTCTCCTTCTCTCTTGCTTATTCTGTATTTCTTTCTTTTTCCATCGTCTTGTAAAAAATGTTGCTCCGGAATTCTCCCAGTAAGGATCCTAAGAATAATAGCCCCTTGAAGGGTCAAGGGATCATCAAGGATTCCCCCACCGAGAGGTGTTGTTTTACTGATTCTCAGATTGACAAAATCCGTCATTGTTTTCTGGCGAACACCTTTTTAAAATCTTTCAACCCTACCGCTTTGAGCGATTATATCTCTGAGACTTGGGTAGCTTTCCCGGTTACTCCTTTCACGATAGGATACTCATATCCTTTCCCTCAGTTCACCGAGTCTTTTTTCTCCCTTACCGGCATCTGCTATATCCAGGCTATGCCGATGATCTGGAGGGTTTTATATACCCTTGAAAGGATCATCGAACAAGAAGGGATTGATCTGGGTATGGCGGAGTTGGGTGAGATGTATGATCTTACAACTTTTGGATCCCACCGGTACTTGTTCAAACGAAAGGCTGGAGAGGAGCACCCTGTCCTCAAGGTTACCAAAAATGATGTGAACTGGAAGCGGCGGTTCTTTTTTGTAAGGAGAGATACCATCCCTAATGGGAAGGATTTGCCTAAGGAGTGGGCTACCCATGGTAGGATCCTAGAAGGATCACCATAGAACTTATTCCTCAGGATAAGGATCACTGATGTTCTTTTATTTTCTTGTTTGTGCAGCTATCTCCGTTTCACATCTGGAGTTGACACCTGCTGCAAAAGAGAGGCTCCTGGCCTTTAAGAAGCTTGATCCTGAAACAAGAACTTTCCAGGTTACCACCCAGGATTCTCAGGAGGTATCCTCTGCCTCTGTCACAATGTCAAGTAAGTATCCTTATTTAAGGAGTATTTATATAATGAGAGTCAAATAATATTAAGATACTTATCTTGTTTTGGTTGTGTAGGTGCTGGAAAATCCTCTAAGTCTGCTTCAAAGTTCGGCATCGATGATCTTACTAATGTCAAATCTGCAAGGAAGAAGACTCCTGCTGCTAGCCCAACTGCTTCAGCCCCTAAAGCACCTATCAGGGGTAAAGGAAGCAAGAAGAGAAAGGCCTCTGAGGATTTGCAAGGTCTGCCCCTGCTCCGCCAACAGTTTCTAGACTACTTCAACGAGGTAAGGATCACTGCCCCTGTCTGTGTATCCTGACAGTTTTGAGGATCACTTGTTTCTGATGTTATGCCTTGTTTTCCTTGCAGAAATTTGCTGAGATAGAGACGTATGTTGGCCACGTCGAGGATTAAGACCGCCAGATTGCTGACCTTCAACAAATGGGTGTGCTGAAGGATCTTAAGATAGCTGACCTTCAGAAGGAGCTCCGGGCCACCAAGGATGATGCTGCCAGGATGCTGATCAATTTTGACTATGAGAAGCATGAGATCACCCAGGATGCCAAGGTCTCTGCCGCGATAACTATGTACAAGATCCAGCTGCAGATGGCTGCGGAGGCTCAGGATCCTGCTTTTGACAAGAGCACCTGGGATGTCGAAGGCTGGAAGGCTAGGCTGGCTGAACTGGAGGATGATGAGGAGGCTGAGGAGATTCCGATGCTTGAGGGTGGAGACATTGGCAAGGATCAGGGTGGAGAGGCAAGTGGAGCCGGTGGTGATGGTGCAGCGAAGGATTGAGTTGCAGGATTGGGCAATGATGGAAATTTCTAGACATAGCCGGAGCCCATTTTTTTTTGTTTGGTGGTTTGTGATGTTTTAAAACAATTATGGTCTGTATTTGAACAATAGTTTAGGGTTGAGGATCTAGGATCCTGTGAACAATAGGTAGGATTACATATGGTGGAGGGATCCTCTGTTTGGGGGATGAAGCCATTGTGATCCTGCCGCCTTTTAATTTCCTGCATGCTATGACCGCACAAACAATGGACACCCTTTGCCAACCCATGTGGACGGGCCACGTTTTGCTGGTAGAAACGTGGGTTGGCAATTTTGACAACTTTTTGAAAGGGTTAAATATTTAATAAATAAAACTTTTAACTTTTGACTTATCCTGTGATGTTATCCTTGTATATCTTTTATTCTTTCAATTGTTTTGATTTATGCTTGTCTGAGTAAGAAAAGTTAAGCAAATTATGTTTAAGAAATTTAGGATACGATCCAGGATCAAGTATCCTATAGTTGAAAATTTTCAAAGTGGTTTATTTTAAGGATCATAGGTTCAGTTGTCAAAGTGCAAGGGTTATTCAAAATAATGAATGTAATTAAAACAGTTAAGGATCATACCTGAGAATCCAAGTTAGGATCCTAACCTTTAATCAGGATAACCATAAGAAAAACTTTAATGGATAATAAGGATTGAGGATCCTTAGTTGTTTAACTTCGAAAACCTGAGAAATAGAATATAACTTGGGACTAAGCCAATATAAAAGATAAGTTAGTAACTGGGGACAAGCCCAAAGGATAACTGGGGACAAGCCCGAAGGGTAACTGGGGACAAGCCCGAAGGGTAACTGGGGACAAGCCCGAAGGATAACTGGGGACAAGCCCAAGGATCGTATGTAAACTGGAGTATGGCCCTTACTGGCGACTATCCAAACTTAGTGACATGAAAATGCCAAAACCTTAGCTAACGTGAAAACGTTAGAAACCTTAGGAACGGATGTATGGTACGTCTACCATTATACGTAGGATCCTAGGTATAGCCAGTACGATGGGGTTATCAGCCCCTAAAGCGAGTACTGGTCCCAAAGACGTGAACTATACCAGGATCATCGTGCGCTACAGGCGAAAACTGGGGACAAGCCCAAGGATAACTAGGGACAAGCCCAAATAACTGGGGTTGAACCCAAGGATCTGAGTTGCTTCTGAAGATTGTCGACATTATGCTAAGGATACCTGGACTTATCAGAACTCAAAATCTCGTGAGAGAAGGATGAAGGATACATGATCCTTATCCTTAAATAAGAAGATATGTAAATAAGAGTTCAAGCTTAGGACATTACCAGAGTAAGGATCATTGACGCTTCAGGGATCCTTGAAGGATACTTCCAGTGTAAGGATCATTCATGCCAGAAGGATCCTGCTTACATGAAATATTTTTTCAAGTGGACAGAATTCCAGGCTCTTGGTAACAAATTACCCTCCATGGTCAGCAGTCTATATGCCCCCTTTCTTGCTTCGGCTTCGATCAAATAAGGGCCTTCCCATTTTGGTGCCAATTTCCCATTAGCAGGATTGGTGGTATTCTGGAATGCTTTTCTCAATACCATATCCCCAACTTGGAATTTCCTTATCCTGACATTTTTGTTATAAGCACCAGCCATTCTTTGTTGGTAGCTAGCCATCCTTATCCTAGCCAAGTCTCTGATTTCCTCAATAGTATCCAAGTCTTGAACCAAGTTCTGATCATTTTCCTCAGGATCACGGGTACTTGTTCTAGCAGTTGGAACCACCATTTCTGTTGGGATCACTAATTCTGCCCCAAACACCAAAGAGAAGGGTGTTTGACCGGTAGCATTCTTGGGAGTTGTCCTATCAGCCCAAAGCACATAAGGCAATTCCTCTGCCCATTTCCCCTTCTTGGATCCAAGTTTCTTCTTCAGATTGTTGATGATGATCTTGTTGGATGATTCTGCTTGACCATTAGCTTGTGGGTGGACTGGTGTTGATGTTATCATCTTAATCCCCCAGCTGTCACAAAAGTTAGTAGTTCTGCTCCCAATAAATTGGGAACCATTATCGCATACAATTTCAGAAGGAATGCCAAATCTAGTTATAATATTTCTCTTAATAAAGGATATAACTTCCTTTTCTCTAACTTGGGCAAAAGCTTCAGCCTCTATCCACTTGGAGAAGTAGTCAGTCATGGCAAGCATGAACACTTTCCCACCAGGTGCTTTAGGGAGCTTGCCAACTATATCCATCCCCCATCTCATGAATGGCCAAGAGGATGGTATAGGATGTAGAAATTCAGCCGACTGATGAAGGATATTGCTGTGTCTTTGACAAGGATCACACTTCTTAGCATACTCCACAGCATCCCTTTTCATAGTTGGCCAGTAGTATCCTGTCCTTAAGATCCTTGAGAACAATGCCCTGCCCCCAGTGTGGTTTCCACAATCTCCTTCATGGAAGTCTTTTAAAACTTCTTGAACTTCAGGATCCTCGATACATCTCAAATATGGTCCTGCAAGAGATCGCTTATACAGCATATTATTTAAGATTGTGAATTGAGATACCTTAATTCTGAAAGCCCTAGGATTTTCTCCCATAGGAATCTCCCCGTGTTGTAAGTATCTCATGATTGGTGAGATCCATGATCCTGAACAAGATTGAGTGTCCTTACTAGGGATCATTGCAGTATCTTCTTCTATTTGCATGGCCACCTGATTTTCAATAGCAGGAGCCAGGATATGGATGATGGGGATACTTATATCCTCTGGAATCTTCAAAGATGATCCTAGATTGGCCAATGCATCAGCTTCGGTATTTTCCTCCCTTGGTACCTGTGTTAAACTGAAGGAAACAAAGGAGAGTGCCAATTCTTTGACTATCTCTAAATATTTGGTTAGTTTTTCACCTTTAACAGCATAGGATCCATTAAAGTGATTAGTGATTAACAATGAATCCACGTATACCTCAAGATACCTGATCCCCATATGCTTAGCAATTTGCAAACCAGCGATTAAGGCTTCATATTCAGCCTCATTATTAGTGGCTTGGAACTCAAAAGCTATGGAATGGGGTATTATGTCCCCCTGTGGCGATTTTAGTAGTATACCAAGCCCTGTGCCTTTAACATTTGAGGATCCGTCAGTATGTAGTATCCAAGGATCCTTGGTTTCATCCAGCTGCTGGACTTCCAATTCCGCTTCCTTTTGTAAATCACTACTGAAATCAGCCACAAAGTCGGCTAATGCTTGGGATTTGATGGCTGTTCTAGGCTCATATCTTATATCATGGGCACTAAGTTTTACTGCCCACTTAGCCATCCTTCCGGACATCTCTGGTTTCCTGAGGACATTCTTAATTGGAAAATTAGTTCTAACAACAATAACATGGGTTTCAAAATAATGTCTTAGTTTAGTAGATGCCATAATTAGTGCAAGAATAAGTTTTTCAAGGTGTGAATACCTGGATTCAGCATCAAGTAAACTCTTACTTACATAATAGACAGGATATTATGTACCTTCATGGTCCTTAACAAGGACTGCACTTACTGCTTTTGAGGATACCGCAAGGTATAAGGATAACACATCTCCTTTTTCTGGTTTCATCAATGCTGGAGCTGAGGACATGTATTCTTTTAGGGCTTGTAAAGCATTCTCATGCTTTTCAGTCCATTCGAATTTCTTGTTCTTCCTTAGGATATCATAGAATTCTTTACATTTTTATGAGGATTTGGATATAAATCTATTTAGAGCTGCTATCCTGCCTGTTAGCCTTTGCACATCCTTAGTGTTGGCAGGGGATTTGATATTCACCAATGCTTTGATTTGTTCCGGGCTTGCTTCAATGCCCCTCTGGGTTACCATATATCCTAAGAATTTACCTGCTTTAACACCAAAGTGACATTTTGAAGGATTAAGCTTCATGTTATAATTATCAAGGATATCAAATGCTTCCTCCAAGTCCCTTAGGTGATTTTAGTTTTTTTGGATTTCACCACCATATCGTCTATGTACACTTCCATAGTTTGTCCAATTTGATCCTTGAACATCATATTCACCAGCCTTTGATATGTTGCACCTGCATTTCTTAATCCAAATGGCATAGCAATATAACAATATAAACCGGTTGGGGTCATAAAAGCCGTATCCTCTTGGTCAGATGGTTCCATCTGAATTTGTTGGAATCCAGATGATGCATCCATTAAGGTTAACAGTTCATGACCCGCCGTTGCATCCACCATGGAGTCAATGTGGGGTAATGGGAAAGGATCCTTGGGACATGCCTTATTCAAATCAGTGAAGTCGACACATACCCTCCACTTTCCATTTTTCTTTTGAACAACAACCACATTGGCCAGCCATTTTGGATACTTCACTTCTCTGATCATACCTGCTCGTAGTAATCTTTCTACCTCTTCCTGGATAATGGCATTTCTTTCTGGTGCAAACTTCCTCCTTTTTTGATGGATTGGTTTAACTAACCTGTCAATGCCAAGTTTATGAGTGATAATATCCTTAGATATACCTGTCATATCCTCATGTTTCCATGCAAAGGTAGATTTTCTTCTTTTGAGGAAGGATACTATGTCTTCTTTCATTTTATCAAGGATCCCTGATCCGATGTAGATTTTGGATTCAGGATCATCAAGATCCAAGAGGATTTCGTCCACATCCTGCTCTCTTGCCTCCAAGACACCCCTTGGAGGATACTTTAATTGCTATTGTTCCCTTGATTTCGAGGCTGGTTTCATTGATGAGGTGTAACAATCCTTAGCCTCCTGCTGATCACTATCGATCTTGATTATTCCCCAAGGGCTAGGGAGCTTCACACATTGATGGTAGGTGGATGGGACTGCCTTCATATCGTGTATCCAGGGCCTGCCAAGGATAACATTACAACAAGACAAACAGTCAATAACACAAAATTTCTAATAATTATGTAATCCTTCCACGTAAATTGGGAGTTTGATGTCCCCCAGGGTTTTCTTAGTTTCGCCACTAAATCCTACAAGCACGGAGGATCTTGGTGTGATATCTGATTCAGAGATACCCATTTTCTTCAGAACATCAAGCTGGATAATGTTTACTGAGCTACCTCCGTCAATAAGGATCCTGCGGACAAAGTGGTTAGAAATAAAGAGAGTAATAACTAAACTATCATGATGAGGATCCTGGATGTCAACTCGATCATCCTCATCAAAGGTTATCACTTTTCCTTCCAAGACACTTGATGTTCGTATAAGTCTTTCTCCGTTATCCATTTTAGCTTCCTTTGCATGCCTTTTAGCTGCTGAGAAGGATGTACCACAGATGTCTGATCCTCCAGAAATAAAGCTGATCACTTGTGCATCTGCCGGAGGAGCTGGAGCTCTTTCAGGGATCCTTTCAGGATCCTGAGTCCTTTGCTTTTTTCTTCCCAACAATTCTTTCAAATGCCCCTTGCTCAGCAGATATCCAATTTCCTTTCGTAATGCGATGCATTCCTCTGTCAAATGCCGAAAATCCTCATGGTATGCACACCACTTTGACTTATCTTTAGCTGCGGCTGGTTTGTCATTTTTTCTGGGCCATCTGGCCTTTTCTCCTAGATTCTGCATTGCAAGGATTAGTTCATGGTTATCAACGGAAAAACAGTATTCAGAAATCGGAGGATAATCTTCATCATCCTCTTCTTGGTCAACAGCATGCACATTCTGGTTGTCAGTTCTGTTATAGGATTTGAATTTGTTGCTTTTGAAAGAGGATCCTTGCTTTTCTTGTTTTGAGGATCCTACTTGTCTCTCCTGGATCCTCTTGTCATCCTCTAGCCTGATGAACCTGAGTGCCCGAGTTCTTACTTCGTCTAGGTTCCTGCATGGTGTCATAACAAGATCATCATAGAACAATGAATCCTTAAGCAATCCCATCTTGAAGGCCTCAACAGCTGTGGCCACATCCAAGTTAGGAAAATCCAAGGATTCTTTACTAAATTTGGTTATATAATCCCTTAATGATTCATTATGACCCTGAGTTATCCTGTATAAATCGCTAGTCAATCGTTCAAATTTTCTACTACAAGAAAATTGATTATTGAATAAGTTAACTAAATTAGCAAACGAAGTAATTGAGTAAGGGGGAAGACTTAGCAGCCATTTAAGAGCTGATCCAGTAAGAGTGGATCCAAATCCCTTGCACAGACATGCTTCCTTTAACCTTTCTGGAATTGGATTGATCTCCATCCTCTCCCTGTATTGTGCTATGTGTTCCTCAGGATCCGTCGTACCATCATACAGCTTCATAGTAGGGATGTGGAATCTTTTGGGTATCTCAGCATCACAAATTGGTGGTGCAAAACGAGATACCTTATGGCTTCCATCTGCAATTTCCGGGATAGGTTTGACTACCCCTGGAACACTTGATATCATATCCTTCAGTTTCTGCAGTTCTCTGGCCATAGCATGGTTGATACCTGTATCCTGCATGAATCCATGGTTAGTGGTATGAGAATTATTAAAAGTGTTACCTCCCATCGGGTTCAAGTTAGGAACATTGGATGTGAATCCATATTGCTGGGATTCTGGGATGATGGAGGGACCAGTGGAAGCAATGGTTTGCATCGGAATAAAATCTCCTTGATGGACATCTGGACTTCCTGTTTGCAAATTCTTCAAGGATCCTGGTATCTGCAGGGATCCCTGAACATGGGATGATCCTGGAACAAAGGAGGATCCTTGAACCTGGGATGATCCTGGAACGAAGGAGGATCCTAAGTTCATGAAGGATCCCATATGCTGAGTATAGGATCCTGCCGGTTGGAAATATGATCCTGATGCCTGAGTCACTATTGCTGGGCCGAAATGCACTCCTCTTGATCCACCCATATGTTGAATGTTTGGGACCTCTGATGGCTGAGAAGTAATCATCGGAGTATTAAAATTCAAAGATTTGGGCATCAGTGGGGAATGATCCTCTGCCGTTTTCTTTTGTCTTTTGAGATCTCTGATTTCTTTGAGGATCCTGTCATTAGTTTCATCCTGTTGCTGCATACGATCCCTCATCTGCAAAATCAAAGTAAATATATCACTAGTACTGGGAGCAGAAGAAGTTAGAGCAGAAGATGAAGGTTTAGAGAAGATAGGAGTTGGTCTCTTCTCAGCATTTTTCTGAGATCCAGCTGGTGGTGGAGGCAAAGGTGGAATGCCATTAGATGAATTGACTGCAGACATCGCTGTGGAAGTATTCTTCAATGATGAAGCCATGCAACGCTTCCGGAATGATCACCAACAGAAAAAATTTTCTTATGAATGAAGCACCAATTGCCCCACGGTGGGCGCCAAACTGTTTTGGTCAAAAATCACACAAGGATAATGCAACCAAACTCTTTGTAAACGGGGAATGATGCTTGGTATGATGAACAAAGATAAGGATCACTATAATGAAAATTGCACAAGTGACACAAGGATTTATACGAGGAAAAAGCCCTTGATCAATGAATGATCTCCGGCATAAAAAACCTCGGGTGATGGAAACTACCGATCACCAAACTTCAATATAACAAACAATGTTTACAACTTCGGATGGTAACGAGCTAGGTACAAGGATCACTATAGTATCGTATGCTAAAGCGTGTGAGAAATGTGTTGTGTCTTCCAAATGCTGAAGAGTGCAATTTATACAAGTGTGTGTGGTTGTATTTTAGGCAAATCACCTAACTACTAGCTCGTTACCCCTTTAGAAATAGAAGTAAATTTAGCCTAATTAATTACCCCTGAATTGTGCTGAGTTTCCATATTCTCCATAACGTCCATCTTTGATTATGCATGTGCGAAATTAGCGTGACAGATTCCTTGTTTACGTTGCTAAGACCTGGTCCAACTCGTAATTTCTGCAAAACAACATTAAATCCAAAGAGAACAATCGTTAATATGAGGATCCTTAGGATGATCCATGATCCTGATCTTGGAGCTCTTCTGAGGATCACTATCTGCCAAAGAAACAAGGATCACTTGTTAGGATACCAAGTAAGGATCATAGGTCATAAAAATCCAGCCCTAACAGTAGGGAAATTACCAAAAGCTCCAGGAGGAAAAGTCTTTATGTTGGCAATGACTGATTATTTCTCTAAGTGGGTGGAAGCTGAAGCATTTGTGCAAGTCAGGGACCAGGAAGTAGTATCCTTTATAAAGAGAAATATCCTAACCAGATTTGGAGTACCAGCTGAAATCATTTGCGATAATGGATCCCAGTTTATAAGCAAGAGGACTACTGATTTTTGCAAAAGTTGGGGAATCAAAATGATCACATCCACACCAGTACATCCTCAAGCGAATGGACAAGCAGAATCCTCAAACAAGATAATTGTCAACAACCTGAAAAAGAGACTAGGAGCCAAAAAAGGAAGATGGGCGGAAGAATTACTCTTCGTTTTATGGGTTGATAGGACAACGGTGAAAAATGCAACTGGCCAAACCCCATTTTCGTTGGTGTTTAGAGCAGAAGCGGTGATCCCGACGGAAATGGTAATACCTACAGCAAGATCCAGCCTCCGAGATCCTGAGCGGAATCCTGAGCGGAATCCTGAAATCCTATGCCGGGAAATGGATACTATTGATGAGACAAGAGATGCAGCAAGGCTAAGGATGGTAGCATATCAACAGAGGATATCCAGAGCATACAACAAAAATATAAGAACTAGAAGGTTTCAAGTTGGAGATTGGGTGTTGAGAAAAGCTTTTCAGAATACTACCAATCCTGCCGATGGAAAGTTAGCTCCAAAATGGGAAGGACCCTATGAGATTGAATCAGAATCAGGGAAAGGAGCATACTGACTTAAGAATATGGAAGGGGATATGCTACCAAGATCCTGGAATGCTATACATCTCAAAGCCTATTTCAAGTGAGTTTAGAACTTAATTTCTAACTCAAGATGGTATGAATTCTGTCTTTTTTAAATATAATTTATTTTATTTGAACTCAATACTAACTTAAGTATCGGAGGGGTGTTAGCCAAGCTAACACCCACCTTAGTTTAAGGCTGTTTTGTAGAATATGATTCGGGATGTAGCTCCAGGATACACACGCAGGATACTTCGAAAGATTAGAGGATTGGCCCCCTCTCTCACGTTTAAGGGATCCTGATCCCTTCACAGGTTTAAAGGTATTCACCTTTCTTACGAATTGGGTTTAAACACCCCGCCTGGAGCGCAAGTTATCTGGGGATAGTTCAAGGTGGCAGGACCAGTTCATGTAAAAGTGGCTGACAATTTCGTTACTGTTGGCTATGCCCTGGATCCTTAAGGTATATGAGGATTGAACACCCTCTCTCGCGAAAGGGTATTTTCACACTCTCTAAGGTTTAAAGGTTTTCACCTTTCTAAGTCTTGGAGTTTATACACTCCCGCCTGTAGCGCATGAAAATTTGGGATTTTCCCCAGGATACTAAGGAGTTATCCCCGGTATATCTTTGGGTTTCGCCCCTGTAATGCAAGAATTGTCTATACAATTGGAACTAATGATCTAAATTTTTCTAAGTGTTTAAAGACTTCATGCACAGTGGACATTCCTTCTAGAGCAATTATGTGAAGCTCAAAAGATCAAGGTTGGGCTAAGTGTCTCGGACTGGGGACATTTTAGTGGGAAAAGTTGCAAAAGGGATTGGAGTTTGATACTCAGGTTACACTCAATTCCTGGTATGATCTTTCCTTTGTGAATCTTACACAATTTGTTTGATCTTTTGAAGTCGTATTTAAAGCTTAAGAATCCTGATTAGGATATATTTTAGGATATATCCTCGAAATATGATTCAGGATATTTGGTTGGTATATTCGGGATACTGTACTTGGGTTTAAAAGTCAAAATTGAATTTGTTTATAAATTCTAAGTAAATTATCTTTTTCCTTTGAAAAGTTCTATCTAAATTACTTGAGATTTTGGAAAGTGAACTATTTTTTAGAAACCCTGTCTAAATTGTTTGGATTATGAGAAGTCCTATTTGACGAAAGACTTTATAGGATACTACTAATTATATTGATCAGGATATTTTCGAAAGATGGTTTGTGTAAAATTTTGCAAAGTTAAGATCTATACTAAGAAATACGGAAAACAATAACAAGTCAATTGAAAGACGAATTTATTGGAGATAAGCAATACCAATTGATAACCGAAGGTTTCGTCCTTAAACCTAGGACCCATCCACCTCCAACCATTGCATCATTCAAAACAAATTATACTAACTGATGACCAAGGGCTTCATCCTGAAACCCAGGACCCATCCACCTTTGGTCATCATATTGTTCTAATGCAGGAAATAAAAATTGTTCAAAGACAGGAAATGTAAATTGTCTAGACAAGCCACAACCATGAAATTTAAAGAAAAAGTGGGCTCCGTCCTCGGCAACAATATCCATCATCACCCACTTCGCTGCCTAAGGGGCAGCACCTTCTTGACCAGCACCTTCTTTACCAGCGTCTGCACCAGAATCCCCCTCAGGATTCTTCTCGGCATTATCACCAGCATTGGCCACTTCCTCTGCTGCCTTGGAAGGCTCTTCACCAGCATGCTTTGCAGGATGAGTGACGGGATGACCTCCAAGATCCTGTAGTTTCGCTTCCCAAGCCTTTACATTCCAGGAGGGGCATTCAAAGCCCAAGCTCTCGGCCTCATAAGCCATCCTTAACCTAGCTTGGAGAAGGGAGATAACAACGGATGCTTTGAGACTGTCCCGATATGAACTCATATCCTGCTAGTATTGGAGAAGGGCGGCATCTAGCTTGGCTTGAGCATCCTCATTGGCTTTGTGAAGGGCAGCTTGGTGTTCCTGGGTCATTGCCTTGTATTTGTCTTCATAATGCTGGGACTTGGCAGCTGCAATTGTTCCCTGATCAACTATGGTGGCTTCAGCTTTTTCGAGCTTAATCTCCAGCATCTTATTAAGCCCACAGGCGTCTTCGTACAAGTGCATGAGACGTTCCAAGCCCTGCAGTTAAAGATACATGTATCAATGTAAAATAAGCAGGATAATGACTAACATGCATGTTCAGGATATTGGAAAGGAATTTTTACCTGCTTGAGGAATGAAGTGGCTTCATTAAATCCATGATTCTCGAGAGAGAATGTCTCAGAGGCGGCTAGAGAATATGTTTCTTTCCTCTTCCGGGAGCTAGAGGCCCGGGTCCTGGATGCCGGAGGAGCTTTAGGAGCAGTAGTAGTCTTCGAAGTAGCAAGTTTTGGTGTGGCAGATGACTTCGGCTCAGGTTCTTGTTTGACTGGTGCAAGGCTGGAGTAACTATCCAACTCGTCAAGTTGGAAGCCTTCGAGGTTGACAACTGGTACTTCACAAGGGAAGATATTTTTAGAACTCATAATACTTCTGAAAAGAAATCGGTTTGATAAATAAAGATGATTATTGAGAATATGCTTACTAGACATCTCTGAACTTGATTTTTGGCTTGAATCTGTAAGAGGCAAGGAGAAAGTTCTTTCACTAGCAGGAAGTCGGTAGATTCCTTGGATCCTGGACTTGGATTCCGCACTGGGGGGAGCTAAATCTCTGAAATTCGCTGCATAAAAACATCAGGATATAAGTTTGGGATATGGTTTAAGGATACACTTGGGAATATTCCTAAAATCCTAGGTCCTACCCTTGGTTAACCATCTAACCGGCAGATCGAATCCCTTGTCAATGGAGTCTCTTTTCACGAAAAAGAACTTTTGCCGCCATCGGTCTTCGTTCTTGGTGGCTTTAAGAATTAAAGGGCTCTTAGAGGTGGAAAACAAAAGAAAATGGCTATCGCCATGGGACCTTAACCGGTATGCTATAGGGAGGTCTTCGATACACAGGTCAGGGCAGTGTTGAGATCTGATTTGATCTAGCACCATCAAAACTCGCCAGACCATTGGCATAGTTTGAGCATAGCTAAGGCCGGTGAGGTTGAAGAAACGAGAGATAAAAGGTGGAAATGGGTACCGGAGCCCCAAAGAAAAGAGGTAAGCGAAAAAACAAACCCATTCATCTGATGACACGTCTGATCGGATTTCTCGATCAAAAGGGCGAATGACTGTTCCAGCGGGAAAGGCGCTGGAATTCTTGAGGGCAGCGATATCGGCATTGTTGAAGCAGCAGATTTCTTTTTCCGGTTCTCGTATAAGGTTTTGACTCACAAGGGTTGGGCCTGGTTCATCCGAACAAGATCTTGTCCGAGATGCCATGAAGTATATTAAGCAAACTAAAAGAAATTCTGAAAAAAAGAACAAAGAATGAAAGGAGAGATGGTTACCTGAGAATCGCTTGGAGAGTAATGATAACAAGAAGAAATATCTCAGCTAATTATAGGCTGAGTATAGGGGGTACAGAGTAAATATTGCATTGGAAACGGTACAATGTCACCTCAACCATCGTTTCGTTTTAATTGCCTTGGTTTACGAGATAAGACTTTTTAAAATATATCCGTTGGATTGGTATACCAACAGATATATTTGGGGATAATTGTTATGGGTCATTTTCTGTGCGTACATATCTTGACTAATATCCTGCTTTTGGTTTTTTGTTTGTGATCAGGATACTGAATCGGGATACTGGTAACATCCTGGGCGATATCCTGGTGTTAACCTAATAATTCACGTGCAGGTAAGAGGCTACAAGTCACCAACGGTCAGATGGACTTCTTCTCCTCCTCAAGACTCGGGCGTATCTGTTATGTGAGAGACGTTGAACCCGAAAGACCAGGTCTACAACGTTCGAGTAGGGAATATTCGCCGGATCCCGGTTATTTAGGATAGTTTGTTGCATTTCTTTTACTATAAATAGATGGGGGCGGATCAGATTAAGGCACGCAACTTACACACACACTCGTGAACACTTTTGCTCTCTAGCTCACTGCAAACACTATACACAAACACTTGTATTCGAATTACCTTGTAACACCTAGTTGATCCGCACCACATCCTGCACTGTATCCTGATATTTGAAGCAATAGAAGAACTAGGCAGCTGCGATTGTCAGCTCCCGAGGTTTTGTGCCGGCGATCTAGATTGATCAAGGGCTTTCCTCGTATATCACGTGTCAACCTTTACTTTTTTGCTCATTGTTTGATCATAGATACAGCTCTATATCCTGAGCCGTATCCTTAAACTGTTTTTGTAATTAACTTGGCTAATATATTTTTCAACATACATTTCTAGCACACTACCTCACTTAACTAATTTGATCACTTAATTACTTCTGTAATTTTTGACCAAAACAATCATGAACGTATATAAGACACCATAACATTGCAATGACAATTTACATTCAATCTTCCAATCTTGTTTTTTCTATATATATATATATATATATATATATATATATATATATATATATATATATATATATATATATTCCGAATATAATATAATGGTAGTACAGTTACGTAAACAAACAAAAAATCAGACTAGTTTGTTTTATTATTTAATAACTATTACATTTATACAACTATTGTTTTTATTTTATTTTTTTTAAATTGAAAGAGTAATTGGTTTGTTTTTATTCTTTCAATAGTTTATTGACTTAAATCGCTCTTTTTTTATTTAATAGAATATAATTATGAATATTGATGTCATATTTTTATTACATACCTTTTTCCCATCATGCATAGTGTAGTAATTCATCATGTCAATTTAGTATGTCCATGCTACCATTTTAGGTTGTCATCTTTATATATCAATAACTAGGAACATGTTTTAAATTCAAAATTTACATTTACGAACATAAAAAAATATATTGAAGTATTTAACAAATTTATTTAGATTATACCCTAAAATGGACTAGATTGAAGCAACGTCCTAGGATCATCACGTACAACCAAACCTACCTCAAGTGAGATTTAATTAAGTTAAATAATAAAATTTTATTTTATAATATCTATTTCGCGAAGGTAACATTAGTAGATTACACTTTAAGGGTCGGTTTGGTATAGGGTAATGGAATGGATGTGTGAATTGAATAAACAAGATAATGTAATTGATATAGTGCGTGGTACGATAATGAAGATCAAACACGTTGATTCTGCGAATACCTGTGTAGTTCTTCCCCAACCCCAAAATTCAACCCATAGGGCACAGAATTTGAAGTGAAAATCAGTTTTCTCAAAATTCAAGTCTGATCTTTCATTTCACTAGGGCAACATATAAATAGGAACATAAATTCGAAATGGGCCTAAAAAAGACAACGGGCCAAACACGAGCCCAAAAACAAAATGCCCAAAATACTTGAAAAAACATAAAAATGGAAAAAACTAATAGAAATAAGCGTTTTTTCGGCCTGGACGATGACCCAAATCGGCCATCCGATCAAATCTCGTTCATTGGGTCCCTGCCTCCTACGATTGATCAAATCGGCCATCCGATCAGTCAACTGATTGACCACTTGATCCAACCGTTCATCCACTCTCGCCATAAGTCGCTGCTCCAACTCTCGTTCATACACTTCATCGAGAGTCCTGTTGTTGTTTCTCCTCGGAGGCATTTTGAGCCAGGAATTCGGCTCTGATACCAACTGATGTAGTGCGTAGTATGATAATGAAGATCAAACACGTCGATTCTGTGAATACCCGTGTAGTTCTTCCCCAACCCCTAAATTCAACCCAAAGGGCACAGAATTTGAAGTGAAAATCAGTTTTCTCAAAATTCAAGTCTGGTCTTTCATTTCACTAGGGCAACATATAAATAGGAACATAAATTCGAAATGGGCTTAAAAAAGACAACGGGCCAAACACAAGCCCAAAAACAAAATGCCCAAAATACTTGAAAAAACATAAAAATGGAAAAAACTAATAGAAATAAGCGTTTTTTCGGCCTGGACAATGACCCAAACTGCCGCAAGCTGTTTGCAGCAAGATAGAGCTCGTTCTCCCGTTCGTTTCGCCTGGTCACACGCCTAAAACGGACCCCCGTAGCCCAAGTTAGAGCCATTTTAGTGAAGCCCCTTTTGTTACGCGATCTTGGGCCTCCAAATACAAGATGGCCCGCTCTTCCACACTTGGGCCCGCATCAGTAATGGACAACGGAATCATTCCATTTCATTGTGATGTTTGGTTACTCATATGTGAATAGAATGAATCATTACTTTATATAATTTGATAGACAAAAAAAGACGAAGTAACGAAATACAATTGTATTAAAAACGCTAAAAATATATTTGTCTCGATAATAATAATAATAATAATAATAATAATAATAATAATAATGGTAAAAAATTAATAATAAAATTTTGATATATATTAATATTAGTATTAATATAAATATAATAATAATAATAATAATAATAATAATAATAATAATAATAATAATAATATGTTTCTTTCCATTCCTTGAAAGAGTGAAAAAAAAAACACCCCTTACCAAAGAATGAAAATTGTTATATTTGGAAGGAGTTACATTCCTTTGTAATGCTGCATTCCATTACCACATGATAACCAAACATGTTTCTTTTTATTTCACCAGAAAATACAAAGTTTATACAGATTTTATGGTTTCGTTACTTATTTTTCGTTCTATATAACGTGCATGCTATCTTTATATTTCTTTTGAACGGCAAACACAAATATTATTCAAATCAAACTAGAAGGTGTTAGAATTGTACACCAATTAGAAGCAAAAGTCAAAATTACACCGAAGTTTATGGTCCTAAATTCCTCGCGTGCTATGATCAAACTCTTACGGGTGCAAGACCATACCCACATCTTATCTTAAAACACTAAGTTGATTCCAATGTTCCACCACGGGCTACTGTTGTAGGCGCGGAA